>NW_015150579.1:903799-956706 GCF_000732505.1 Cyprinodon variegatus
TGTTTCTGGGCAAATGAAATGTGAAAGTCACTTGCCCAAAGGGTTAGTGGTAAAAATCCTTAACATCAACCCCTGTATAGGAGATGAAGAGGAGGTGGCATAGTGGAGGAGCATAAATACCTTGCTGTTCACCTCGACAACAAACAACTGGAGACACAACTGGGAAGCTATCTACAAGAAGGTACAGAGCAGACTGTACTTCCTAAGGAAGCCAAGCTCATTCACTCTTTGCAGCAATATGCTAAATATCTTCTAAAAGTCTGCTGTGGAGAGTGTGATCTCTTCCTTCATCGTTTGCTGGAGAACAGCATAAGCTACTTAAAAAGAGCTCAACAAGCTGATAAAGAAGATCGGCTCTGTTCTAGGAACTCCTCTAGAAATTCTGCAGATTATTTCACAAAGAATGCTTTATAAAGTGAAGAAGATCATGGAGAACAATGAGCATCCTCTTTATGAGACTATAAAAGAACTAAAGAGCGTCTGCGGACCAAACCAAAGCAGTTGCTTCCTTCCTACAACCATTTACCATTCCTACAGCCATGTAGCCATCTATCTACCAAACAACTAACTGAAGAAACCCCTACAAGAATTACAGCCTTTGAGATTAATTGTTTTGGAATTGAATTGAAACAAGGACGACACATTCAGCCTCTTCCATCACAGTATTGTTCTTAAGTCCTTTTATGTTCATTCAAATCACATCAGAGTTAATAACTACATTATCTACATAACTAATTAAAGATAATCTTTAAATGTCAGAAAAAGGGCACACATTTTTTTATGATGAGACCTCCAGAGTTACTCCATTGAAGTAGAAAAGATTCATGGTGCTACAATGTATCGGTTCCTCTCTGAGGGTTGTTATTTTCTTTCGGAGAGATTGAGTGGATAAAAATGTGACACCTTGGCTGACATCTCATTAATTCACAAGCTGTCCCCTGTGGCAGAGGCGGGACACAGACCATGCTTCACTTTGGTGCTGCTGCAATTGCTCTTGTTAATATTAGGGTAACAAAACAGCATCCTGCACTCAGGGTTTTGGTCCTGTTTGCTCTATAAATAACAGAGAGAAGAATATTTCCCGACACTGTGTCAAATATCGGCCTGTGATGAAGTGATGCAGTGCTGATGGGCCGCTTGGTGTGGGGCTGCAAGACTTGAACTAGTTAAAGGGACTGAAACTGTAAGAGACCCTTAAAAGTGGACTCCCACCTCCAAAAAAAAAAAAAAAAACATAAAAAGAGAGGATAATCCCTCTTCTCTCCTCCTGCAGAGAGAGCTCTCTCAGCTGGGAGTGAAACTTGTGGCATTTACTGATCAGCAGCAGCTTCCAGGAAGGATGCAGGGGGGATAATGAGGCTTCCTGGGCAGCCTGGGCTCAAGGTGGATGAAGGCCTCCTTTTTTCTTTATTTTGAACAACTCAAGTGTAATTCCTCTCTATTTTTAGCAAAAGCATCACACAGCTGTCTCAGAGGGCTTCACAAGTCCACTACAGCAGCAGCCCATGCACCGACCAAATATGACAGGGATTAAAAAAATAAAAATTCCTTCAGTAGGTGTGAAACGGCACATTCTAAGACCAGAACAAGCAGCAGGAGCCGTGTTGGATAACACAGCAGACTATCTTAATGCGATAGAAATGCAACTACATCAAATGTGGTTGTACGTTTTTGGCAAATTAATATTCTCTAATTTCAAGTTAGCTTCTATTTTGTGTGCAAATTTATAGTATTGGGAAAAACATCATATGATTAAATATGTGCAAAGAGAAATGCAGGATTTAACTTCTATAACAGTATCAGCTTCACTAAACTGGATTAAAGTGATATCATATTCAGCTGCAGAGGAAGTGGTAGCCTGGTAATAAACTCCATCATTCACTATAGTTTTCCTGAACATGCAAACAGCAGTATGCAGGGAGGACCACAGACTGCATATCAAACTGAACTATTCCTACCATTTACAGTTTATTCAAGAGTTTACAAAATATTTCAGAGTAACGCCTAAAGCACCATCTTCATGATTTATTAAATGTACAGTGGAGGATTTTCTTTTTCCGGATGGATCATCAAAATAAGTAGTCCTCCTAATTGTCAATCATTCAGGTGATATGTTGACGTAAGGCCAACCTACCTACGTGCTCATCCCGTTATCTTTTTCCGCAGATGTGCACTTTCAGGCACATGTGTGTGGTGGGCTACGGTTTCACACAGTCATTGAAACTCACGTTTTTCACCACGGTTCTTTGAAAATAGCCGAGGGTTGTAAAAGAAAAAGTGTCTATGAAGTGTATAAGAAGAAAAGAAAGGTCCCAGAAGAGGCAGATAAATCCCGGAATGCTTTGCATGGAGAGCTCTCCACACAAAGATTTGCTGTAACAAGGGCCTGCTGCAGGCTGTCGCTACCCAACAGCGGCCACTAATAATAAAAATGGCGCAGGCACCACGCAGTGGAGGAGGACGGTCCTGCACACCTCCAACGAAGGTGACCAATGGAGCAAAAAGCAGTGATCATCAGTTAACTTTGCTATAAAATCCACTATATAGTCCCCACTCTATATAGTGAATGAGGGATTTAGGGGTTAGGGCGAACGTTCAGGCAAACTAAGCTTGTATGAGCTATGAAAACAGCAACTTTTAAACAGAGTATGCACAAGGAGAAAAGGGATTGTGCATGCTCTGACACCCATTTAATAAGTGTTCCCTCTCAGGAGCGGGTACAGGGTTGTGCATGTGCATTTTTTTAAAAGTGGAGAGGGCAGGTTTTATTAAAAAAATGCGAAAATCCTCAACTACACCTTTAAGAAGTAAGAGCCTGTCCAAAAATGTTGCTTATGGGATGATGAATCTGCTCCTCAGCAGAAACACCCAAAGGTAAATGTCTGAACCCCAATAATAATCTTTAATTAACTTTTTGACTCTACAGGAGGCCAATATTCCAAAGCACCAGCAAATACCCGACTGAATGGCCAAACAAAAGAAGATTAAGAAGTGTTCAAGAATATATGACCCATACAAGTACTGTAAGGTGGTGACCAAATAAATAAATATCCTCCAGTGGGACTCAGTTAATCCTGCAAAGAAGAGCGGGCAAGAATTCATTCAGATGGATTTTTTTGAAAAGTTTGTTATTTTCGTTAAAGTTAAACTGGAACTGCTGCCATAAGTCTAAAAATGAGTGAGGAATTGCTTTTATTTTGGACCTTATCTGGCTTTTAAAAAATCTACTTTTGTAACAGGCATTATTGTAATCATTCAGGTCGTATTTGAGATGCCAAAATGTGAGAAATCTGTGACCGTTTTTACAGAACGGTAACTACTTTATATTATATTATGTTTAAGCTAACCAAAAATTAAACAGCTACTAAGAGCTTCTTAGAGCAATTACAGGTGAAATCAATTCATAGGTTTTTATCTTATTAGCTAATTAATCTATTTTATTAAACATTTTTTAAGAGTGTGATCTACATACAGTAATCTATACAGAAAAGGAGTGGGTATATAAGAGAAAAAAAGTAGAAAAGCTCAAGTTGAGCACTTCTCACCAGGGATTATGAAATCAAAATATTTGGGTGGCTAAGTGGTTAGAAAGGTGTGCAGGAAAGTTAGAAGACTTTTTTTTATTTTCTTTGTCCTACTGAACTCCACATTACCCCTCATGTGCTCCCCAGTGTGTATTCCTCTGTAAAAGCACCTCATAAATTATTCTATCGCAGACCGTCCACCATCATGTTGGTACTAAGATCTTTCCTAAGGCCCACTGCAGCTTACCACATCAAACATCCACTGTGTTGAGATGGTGACATATTTCTGATTTTTAGCTATGACTATGTCAGGTTGGGTGGAGGTTTGAAGGATCCAATCGCAGAGACTGAAGATGAAGGTGGTTTCTTGCAGATTTAATAACAAAAGGGGGTAACAGAAGCAAAAAAAAAAATAAATAAATAAATAAATCAATCAATCCACAAAATCAGCAAAAAACTGAGAAGCAGTTATACTCACAACAAAGGCAAAGAAATTCCGACAAACCAGCAACAGTGACTGAGCAGGAGGTGCATGTATGGTAGAGAGAAACAAAGACCAGGCTAATCAGCAGATTGGGAGCAGGTGTGAACAGAGGAGTCTAGAAGGGAGCTAGGGAAAAGGAGACTGACAAAAGACGGCAACAGAGGGCAAACAAGAAAAACCCAAGAAACCTACCGGTAAATACAATAAAAAATAACTAGAATAACACAAAATGGAAACTAAAAGATAAAAATGAAACAGAAACAAAACCATGACAAAGTGCTTCATTTACATAGAAACAATAATTGTAGAACAGGAAGAGTCTAAAATCTGCACTCATTCATCTCTTCATGGGTTTGCAATAATGTTTGGTTAGAGTGCTTCACTAAAACCACTCATGAGAACATCTGACTGAAACTCGATGCTGTTGAGAAATAAAATAACAAAGCTATTTGAGCAAAAATAAAACTGTGTAACCTCATTATCCAGTAAAACTACAACAAAAGCATTGAACTTTAAATCTGTTTAGGGTTTTCAGTTATGAAGATGCTCAGAACAGATTTGAACAAGCTGAATTTTTGGAACACAGCAACAGATGTTTCATGAAATGCATATAATGTCACAATTTAAACAGTTTCTCAAATGAGAAATTTTTTTATTTTTACTTTATTTAGAATGAAAAAATGTCTATTTTACCTATCTGCAAATGGATGCCTGCTTGGCTAATTAAGCTCATTTAAAGTTGACACAAAGATGTAAAGCTCACAGCAGTCTGGTGTGTGGGCTACAGGACTGCAGATCCACTGGGACATCTAAGTCAGTTCATGCAAACCTGAACTTCTCCTGCAAAATTAAAAACACATAGGAAAATTCATATATTCAGATTATTTGCTCAATCCTTTTTTATATGCTTTTTGAAGGGATTGTGTGTGTGACCTCCAGCCCTGCTGAGTTATAACTCATCTCTCACAGGATGGATCCTTATCTCTGTCTCTCTCTGACATATCCACAAAATAAAGAGAAAAGAAAACAAGTATTTTCTGTCTGATCAAAATGAACTACCAAAATGTTTTGAAATCAAAAAGAAGAATTAACAACTGGCAAAAAGAGCCACCTGTTGCTCACCATGGTTTAGGATCCATTATTCTATGAGCCAGTTTTCCAATTTGTAAGTCAATTTTTAGGATAGAAATTGACTTTCCCCCATCTCAGGCTCCAGACCTATTTCCTATAAAAAAAAAAAACTGTGGAGTGAGTTAAACAAAGGAGGACATAGCTCAGGAATCTGGATGACTTATTCTACTATTTACCAGTTTTTCTGGTTGAATCAGAGGTTCCAGCCCGCCCGAATGAGGCTGCTTCACTCTACTCAAAAATAAGAAGAAAAAAAAAGATTAATAACAAACTAAAATATACATGATAATAACAAACTAAAATATATACGTATATAATGTTAAGGTTGTGAAAACTTAAAGTTGGAAGGGATAAGATACCAGTTTGTGTTTGAGTCATTATTTAAGGGTAGGAACAAGGGAAACGGCAGACTGAGCCAGAAATAGATCTTCTACATTGTGTTTATTTTTTTTTTATTAGTATATAAAACCTTTAACATCTACATATCTATCAGTTAGAACTATAGACCTAAGACCTGATTAGTTCCTGCATAGAAACCTTTCAAATATATAAATCTCCCGCTTTGTAATGTTTTACAAAACTAAAAAACTTAGCAAAACTATAATCTATACACATAAACGCATCAGTAACACTTCTCATTCTGTTCCAAATGAAAACCTGGAAAAAGCACAAGATGATCTAGATAAAAAATTAGGAAGTAGGATTGGGCCAGGTACATTTTTCTCTAAAAACTTAGCAACATTTTATTGTTGCATTAATGAGCTGCTGCATTAAGGTCTAAAGTTTTATGGCAAATACATTTTTTTTGTCCATTTGAATTGTAGTTTTTCCTGTTTTTATAGCATTCAAAATGTCATAGTCTGATTTTCCAAGGAGCCCATGATAACCTGCATCTACAAAATCTGCTGTTTTCATCTTTACATAAGGGTCACCTGGCTGACACCCATTTGTTTACAGAATACATGACCTGAGTGATTGATATTCATGCTGCTCTGCTATGTGCGACATATAGGATCAGCAGCATGAATGGTTGTCTCCTTTTCTATTGTAGTAAACAATGATTTTTTTTTTTGCCTTGTAGAAATATGTTTTCTTCCAGTGATTGATCATATTTGTGGTGATGGACTGTTGTCATTTTGAACCCTGCAGTAAATATATAGTTGAGTCAAACACCGGCCTGCTTTGGCCTCTTTGGAGTGTTCCTCTGCATTGTGCTGTCAGACTTTTTTACACCCTCCTCCCTCGTTCACTTCCTCCACCTCCATCATCTTTATTTCTCTCACTGTAACCACGGCTCGGCTGGCGCATGCTCTTTCCTTTGGTTTTCCCTTGCACTCCCTTCATTTGCCATAAATCGTTTTCCCTCTCTTATGTTCCCGCTCTTTTCCTCCAGAGAAGGGGGGGTTGCTCTCGCACAGGGCTCAACTGCACTGAGAAAACTGACAAGAATAAAAAAAAATAAAAAAAGGGCATGAGAATAAAAAGATAAGGGAAGAAGAGGGAGGTAAAAAGATAAAATGAGAGGAATACTTCATGAGTGGGGCAAGAGGTTTGAGAGGCTGGTTTGGGCCAGATATAAGACTTGCCTTTAACAGACCTCCCCCTCAGGGGGTTGTAAAGTGTGGAGCGAACTGTAAATTGGCCGATGCATCCTCCTGCAGGGGTTAGGCAAAGACAGATTTCTTAGTCAAGGTCAGTATGAAGACTTCTGAGGTTGTTTTCATCCAATAATCATAGAGTCTGAGCCCAGATGAGGTGAAGACGAGAAGAAAATGAAGACAAGAAATAATGATACCATTTAAACAGAGCAACTTAAGTTAACGCAGGGGTAAATTGATGCAGATGAAGAGGATGCATAAGGATGTGTATCCTCTTCCTCTGAACACATACATATTCCATCTGTGAAGCCCCCCTGTCTTAGAAAACACCCACTCCCCTCTAGTTCTTCCTCCCGCTCCTCTCCCTGCTCCAGTCCTCCTCCACCCCTCTCCCTTCCCCTCTCCTACTCTCTCTGCCAGAGCACCGCAATAGCAGTATGAATAATTGAACGGGCTTCTCGACGAAGGATTGAGAATTTCTGTTGCGGTTGTGCAGCAGCAAGCAGGCCGCGAAGGTGTTCATTACAAAAACAAAAAAAGGCAAAATAACAACAGCTCCTGACTGCCCTTTTCTGCTACAGAGGAAACGTGAGAATAACCTTGAAGACTTGTGAAAACACACCAAAGGCTTCCTCATTGCTGCATCTCTGAAGAGATACGAGCGGGAGGGTGGGGGGTTTGGGGGGGGTCGTCGGCCATGGATGCACTGATGGAGTTTGCAGCCTGGTGACATTGAGCCCTTGTTCAGAGTCAGAGTCTGTAGGAGAATGTGTACGCGGTTTTTGATATGTATATTCCCAGGCAGACTTGAATCTGTGTAGGGCTGGATCAACCAACTATCCCGGAGGGAGAAAAAAGAAATTGTATGAAGGGAAAAAAAAAAGTTGGAGGTGCATCTGCAGTGGATATGTTTGTGAGCATAACACTGCAAGTTATATAAAGATGAGGCATGTGTTTGTGTTGATAGAGTGCAGGCAGTTCTGCTGTGGTGAAATGTGAAACAGAAAGAGTGAAAACGGATCAGCATGTGTGTAGAAATCAGGCAGGTTTACAAGGTGTGTTCTGTCAGGCTTGACCTGGGCAGGATACTGCCACAGAGTCAACGTCTTTGCATGTGTGTTTAAATCCATGCATATCTACCTGCTCCCTTTTTTTCTATTTAATTGGCCCAAATCTGCCAACCGCTGAAGCTGGTACCTTGGACCCTCGGTGTGGCCCCAAGGGAGACAGGGAACATGAAGTGACTCACTAAACCAGGACCCTCTCTCACACACATACACCTGCCCAACAGTCTCAGCTCTATGTTGAAGTAAAAACAGGCAAAAATACAAGAGCTGAATAAAAAAAAAAAACCTTAATACAATTCTAACATGTCATTGAAATTTTATGTGATCATCACATTTGTGAAGAGAAAATATATGAAAAATCTAAAGTGTGCCATGTTTTCTGTGTGTAGCTCCTTTTACACCTTAAATACGTTTAATAATATCCATCCAACAATTAACTTTAAAAGTTTGTATGTTACTATTGTTGAAATGAAAGAATCTGACTTTTATGGAAGAGTGACTGGAGCTAAGTCGCTGAAAGAGAACCTCCTGTTTATAGTTTTCATCAACCTACGTAGAGGGCACACCAAAAAAGTAGAAGGTACTGTGGTCAGATTACTCGAAAAGTTAAATTTCTAGATTTCAAGCACAAAAAACTGACAACGCATTACCTTCAATTTATCAACAGTGAAGCGTGGTGGTGGCAGTTTTATACCACGAGGATCTTTGTTCATCAGAGAAGGAGATTCACCTTCCTGTAGGACAACAACTCCAGACACACAGTAGGGATGACAAAAAGAAATATTTTAGATCCAATTTAGATGTATGTGTTAAAATGTTCTAGTCAAAGCACAGCCCCAAATCCAATCTGACTATGAATTTATCTGCATGTATGTTTTCCCTTCAACCTGATTGGAGAGGATTGCAACAAACTTCTCGTCTGTGGATGTAGAAAGCTAGTAGAAAAAACAAACCAGTTGTAAGTGCAGAAAAATATGGTTCACAACACATGGACTCTATAGATGGCTGAGAAAAAGCAACAACTTTTTTTAATAGAACATATTTCCTAGTAAAATATATCACAACACGCACTACTATGGGATCCCCACCCACCCCTAAAAAGTCCATCTTGTACAGTTTTGTATCAAGTATTTCCACAGAGTTTTTGAAACTAATTACATGCACACTAATGAAAATTCTAACCTGTACCATAATTATATCACATAACTCAATCCCAGGTATTCATTTGCGTTTTTATTTTAACTCCTTTTTTTTTATCTTATTCCTCTGGTCTGTTGCTGTTAGTTTTATTTTCTGTGCTCCCACAGCACCTGCTTTGTATCCAGTTATTTACTCCCTCAGAGTTTACATACTCCCTGAAGTTTTTCCTTGCTGGATACCTGTTTTCTTTTATCAACTGTGATTTGCTTAGTTTTGCTCTGTCTTTGTTCCCATTTGGCATTAAACTTTGTGTTTGCTTATTTCTTTGCCAGACTTCCTGCAACAGGAGATTTCATTTTGTCTTATGTTTCAGTAAATATGTTTTTTTTTTCTTCCCTCCACTGCCTCCTGTATAGGGTTTGCATTTAGATGGACACCAGGATACAAAACAGTGCCTTACTAAAAACTGTGCCTTACTAAAAGATTCACATCCCTTGAACATTTGCACATCAACAGGCAACAATCGCATATTTTAGACTACCAGACCTTACAATGCATTCTCAATTAGACTAAGGTTTGATGTTGACTAGGCCATTTTATGCTTTATGCTTAACTATTTTTCTTTTATTTAAAATTTACTCTTTTTCTTTTGGTTCATACTAATGTTTAACAAGATGTTTAACCCCCAAAGTAATATTCTATGATGTTGTGTGAAAATCTTTGATCAACTATCAAACAAAAGGATGCATAGCTTTATAATGGTTTGATGAGGACTGATAAACCCCTATATGCTCATTAGTTCTTGACTAAGTGGGAACAAAACAAACGGCAATGCCTAGACATGAAATGTAGGTCCAAATTGGCAGTAGGGCCAAACTAAGCTGAAATGAAAATAAAACTCTTACACCCTTCTCCAGCTGTTACATCTGTGGTGCATCCATCTTCCTTTGAGCTTGTTTTTGAGTTTCTGACACAGGAAAAATATTACTGGCAAAGGTAAGAAGATATTCAATTAAAAAGCAAGAAATTATGGAAGTTAACAGGAGGCCATCTGTAGAAAGGCTGATACATACTCAGCAGCAGGATATGGATCTCTAATGCACATTACGCTCTATATGCAGCGGAGATCTTAGAAATTTAAAATGAATCCTATGAACAGGCCGATCTATGCAGCAAAACATCTAAGACAAAAAAACTTATTTTACTTAATTTTTTTTGGGACATTCCGTTATCTTTTCTCTTTCATTGGCAAGAATATATTTCACACTGAACATACCTCTTAGTAATGAATGTGGCTCTAGCTTCCAAACCTGACATAAGGTGTTGTATTAAACTGTATGGCTGCAAATGTGATCTGAAATGAGACATCTGCTGTGTTTACAGGGAACAACGGCACAAATGAGCGAAAGGAGTGCAGAACCTCCGCTGCAGAACGAACTTTGATAACTGCTGACTGCAAGTTTAAATCAAGGAGCGGCAGCGAGAGCCAAGAGAGCCGATCACCCTGCCAGGGAGACTAAAATATTTGATAGATGTCCTAATGATAATACCAGCCACATTACTGCTTGCCAGCAGGGATAACTGTTCGATTACACATGACTCAGCACAGCTTTAAGTCTCACTGGCAAAGATATTGTTTTGCTGCAAAAAAACCCTTATATAATAACTCAAAAAATAGTTGAAATTATATAAGCTAGCAGAGAGAGAGGCGTTGACTTTTCTTCTTGGATCAGAGGCTTGGGACCGATTGCTGGCAGATGATGGAGAGAAAGTGTGAGAAAGAAAAGAATTTACACAATGATTCAGCAACGTTGAAGTCAAACAGGAGGCTTGTGGCCACAGAGCTCAAAATGACAACGCCAACAGGGAGGAGACTTCAAAATGAAAACAGCAGGAAAGAACCTGGGTTTGTTTCCATTTGAGGACAGATAGAGGAAAAAGAAAATTAAAACTGGTGAAGCAATAATAAATATTCTGAAAACAGCAGAGGCACTGCGACTTGACAACAAAACAGACAAAAGCTGCTGCGCCAACATTTTGTTCAAAACTAAGATAACAACATTATAACACTAGAGTTACAGTAAGGAGCTAGAGTTGCCACTGCTTTTTGTGAAACTAAACCACAGGGTCACACAGGGAAAGTCCTTTGGACCAATAACGTTACAATTTGTGGAGCTGAAGAAGTAAAGGGGTAACAGGACATCGGCTGTGTACATGTTTGATGGATATGTTTTAATAAACTGAAAATGACTTAAGGAAACTCGGTAACCTGGGAGATGATTCCACAAACAGAACGCAGATTACACCGGCTTGAACACAACAGAAACTAAAGCCCAATCAGGATCAGAATAAACAATGTTTTTATACATAAATATTATTAAGGGGGAGAGAAATCTATCCAAATCAACCCTGCACTTTTTCAAAAGTCTGCTTTGGTACTCTGCACTTTTATTGTCCAAAAGCAATGTTACCCTACGGTATGCAGACAATATACATGTATAGGGTCTGCATATCTGTTGTCAATATAGGGCCCTAGATACTCTACCATATCTGTCTATAAATCCAGATGACGCTAACCATTATATTACAGGAATGTCTTGAAGACATAAAAACCTGGATGACTCTTAACTTTCTGCTTCTGAATGCAGACAAAACAGAAGTTATAGTCTTTGGATCAGAGTCTTTGAAAAAGAAGCTGAATAGTCAGTAACTTCATTTGGATGGGATTAAACTGATCTCAGATTAAAAAAAAGTAAATAATCTTGGTGTTATGTTGTGTTATGAGGACCTGTCATTTAAATAGCATATCAAAGAGGTTTCAAGAATTTCCTTCATTCATCTACTGAATATTGCTAAAATCAGAATTGTCAATTCAATTCAATTCAATTCAATTCAATTCTTTATTAAGGGATAGCCCCTTGAGATGATCCATCTCGTTTTCGAGGGGGTCCCAAGAACAACAGAGACAAACAATACACACAGTCACACATCCATACCAAAGCTCTTCATCACTACAAGCTAAACAGTCCAACATCTCTACACAAATATATTTATGCAGGTAAACAAACAAATAGAAAATNGTTTGGTCTGAAACCTGATTGCATCTCAGAAAGGACAGAGAAGTCATTGACATATTTAAACAATCGCTTAAAAATAATTTTTTCAAATATTTTTGCCACAGTATTAATAATTGAAATTGGTCTATAGTTCTGTCCTGTCCAAGGGTACTGTACAGTGGTCCAGGGGCACATTGGTATGTATGAGTCAAATGCAGAAGAAAAGAAATGTTTGGGATTACAAAATAAGATAAAAAAGAAGTTTATCTACTCTGAATTAAAAGAAGAGAGAGTTTAACTATAAAGTTAATCCTTTGGACGGATTGGACGGTTCGATGTTAAAAGAAAGGTGTTATAAAATCGAACTTCACCTTTTGGTTTGGTGAAACTCTGATTACCTGATATTAAGTGTTTTTTTTTTGTTTTGTTTTGAAGATGCTGCACTGAGAAAAATAATGCAACCGTTTTTTGGCATTAGTATTTAATTAATATTTAGTTACTCTAACACTGAGGTCTTCAACAGGGGTCCGTGACCCCTAGGGGGTCCACTGAGATACTGCATGGGGGTCACGAAAGTTTTGGTTGATTAGACCTTTGTTTTTACATTCGCCCCTGCAAGTTTTTCCAATGATTGAAATGTCTTTAAATACACATTAACCTGAATTTAACACACAGTAGTAAACAGATAAATGGAGGCAGAAGATGTCTTTCAGTCATCAATGCACACATTCAGTGACACACAGAAGCTCTTTCATACTGGGCGCCGTTTCATTCACAACACCTGTCCCACCAATGAGGAATTCGAACCAGAAATACTTTAATAATCCCAGCGTGAAATTACTTTTGCTACATTACTCCATTTGTAAAAGAGTGAATATAGGACCAGTTTTATATAAAACAATTTCATACAATATATGTAATTAGGGGATCCCCGCTCCATCTCGCCATCAGTTTGGGGGTCCTTGGCCTGGAGAACTTTGAAGACCCCTGCTTTATCACATTTTTTTCATGTTAGCGGGGTAGGGCATAAAACAATTGTGTTTAAGTAACTAAATATGATTAAATAGATGACAAAAAATGTTGCATTATTCCTTTCAGTGTAACAGAGTAAGCTATAGCAGGTTAACAGTTGAAAAAGATATTTTTTTATAGCTATTTTTTCTCTCATTACTTGAGGTTACTGTAAGTCACGCTTCCCTGTTTCTGTTGTACTATAGGTAGGGTTACCAAAAATAATGTCTATTTGCCCAAGGCCAGAATAATAAAACAGAGAAGATTGTATATCATTCTGTGAATCATGGGTAGGCCTAAGTGGTGGATCTTTATTTTAAACTATATGACCTGGGTCAAACCTTTAATGAGCTTCTCAAAATACCCTGCTGGCATTTGGGCCATTTCTGATTCAGGTTTGTAGGCCACTTTACTCTCACACCTGTGTTTTCAACTCTGCCAGCAGATGTTCTATGCGCTGAGATCAAGGATTTATGAAGGGTACTTCAACACATTGACTTTCTTGTGTTGTATACATTGGCGCTTTGATTCACTGTTTATCTAGAAGATCCTTTGTAACCATACGTACCCTTTCTGGGTCATGTCTGAAGATGCTGCCTGTTCGTTTTTTTGTGTCCTGTTATTGCCAATGTAGCTTTTGGAGTTGATGTCTCAGAGCTTTGCTTTCACAAGCAGGCCATTATGACTGTTGCCATAAGGTTCTGCTTGATACCTGTATATTAAACTTCATTAAACATTATTTGGGCATTAAAAATCTTGGAAAGGGAGTGAGCAAGAGGGGATAAGAACTAAGGAGAGAGAGCTAGAGACAGAACATAAATAGAGACATGAAAAGAGAGAAAATTAAACAACACAGCAAAAATAGAGAACACAGAGGATATACAGTAACTCCCAGAAGTCTATTCCATACCTGTATGAGACGAGAGGAACAAAAAATAGAGATAATAACAGCAAAAAGAACACAACAGACAACCAAAGTAAACTTTAAAGAAAGTTTTAAGATTGGCTGGTATCCTTTCAATGTGTGTCAGGGTCAGATCCTATGGTGATTACACTATATTAATCATTGTGGTATACAGTATATCGGTAGCTGCAGCTTAGTATTTAAGATTAGTATGTATCTGTGAACACTAGGGGTCTGTCTCACCAGGCAGGTTTAACGACCTCAGAGTCAAATCCACAACTCTAAATTGATGTAGCCTAAAGTCGGAGACTCTGAGTTTTTGGTTTCACAACAGCTGCTATGAATTAGTTCAATCAGAGAACTAATTCTAATTCGTAACTAATTCATATGTCCACTCAAGTATGAAAACCAATTATCAGTGGAATACCGATTCAACAAGTCACCATGACAACACACAACAGGAAATGCCTATTTCACCCTACTGGAACTAAAGATTTTAATGCAGAAATGCAAAAGAGAAGAATTTAATAAAAACGGAGAATGTGTTTAAAAAACAGAGAAATATTGCTAAAGCTAAAGGAGAGGAAGGTGGCGAAGGAGAAGATTGTTGCTCGAGTTAATGCTTAAGTTTTTATGAAGTGGGCTATGGCAGACTGTTTTTAAATTTATTAGAAGCCCTCTCCTGCCATTTGTAGATCATTAAAATAAGATTTTTACTGATGAAAATCATACTCTTAGACCTACTTCCACTTCTAAATAAAAATTTTTTTTTGTAGCAGAAACAAAATTTCAGAGAGTAAAAAAAAAAAAGTTGTACTAGTAAGAATTAAGTTTTATATATCTAGAAATGTTTACACATTTTAAGTGGCCGTGTTTACATTCATCAGCTTGACTGAAAATGTACTTATGATATCTAAAAAAACATTTTTTTCGTAGTTAAAATAATGACCAGTACTATTATCTTGGTAATGCCTCATTATCAAGAGGCACCCCAGATCACTGGGATACAAGGAGGGCAGACATAGGGATGCACCCACCAGAGAACAGAAGATGAGAGGACCCGGAGCCTGACCCCAAACCCCAAAAGGGGCCCAGTCCATGAGGTGCCCGACCCAGGAGGCCATAGTGTCTAAGTCCCAAGGGGCCGTGGCACTCAACAAAGATGCACACAGATGCAGACACTATACATATTCTTACAGTAACCCTAAATACCATATCCTCCTGGATCTGAGGGCAACAGAACCACAGATCCCAGCATTCCCCCACAAGCTGCCTGTTTTGTCAACCAGTTTATCATGTTTTTGTTGCTTTTGCCATTTTATGGACTGTTCTTTGAAATAACGAAGGGTTTTAAACAGGCAGGACAAGTCAAATATAATCAAAAACCAGCAAAAACGGCATTGAATCTGGTGTATTCACAACAAAAACAACTTGTAAAGGACCTTCTAAAAGCATTCATAAGGATTTCTAACTTTAAAAAGTCACTTTTTCCTCCATTTTCAATGTATGCTAATAATTATGGTACTTTAAATGTCAATATTTGACCTGTGTGTGCTTTTAGGGTGAAGCACTAGAGGTTCTGCAGAGGTCAAGGAGGACACTACGATGGGAGAGCCATAGAGAGGACACTGCTGGGCAGATCTAGATGAAACAATCAGAGGAATCACCGACATGATTCCTGCATTTACACCAGCTTACAAGTGCAATCTGCACACAGAAAGGCATGCGTGCCCAAGAACACAATGTCCCTAATGCATCAAAGAGCATACAATCAATTAGTGAAGCACCAAATTTAGGAGGTGTGGTCTCTGTGCTCAGCTCCTTTCTTGGCCCCTTTAATCTTCATCCAGATGAGAAGCACCTGGAGGCATAGGTACTGTAGCTGCTTCTGCAGGAAACCCAGTCAGCTAATATTAGATGGCTGCAGACGCTGAGCTGACGAGGAGCTGGGGACCACATGAAACGTCTTTTGATGGCTAAACCAAGTAGTGAGAAGTGAGCCGGATGGAACCCCCGGGATGACAGGAACTGAGAGCTCTTTATCTCTTCATTTTCTTAGAAGTGATTCATCTAAGAAATATGGATATTGTTTTGGATCACAAAAAAACAGAAAAGCATGAATCTGTACTCACTCTCTGTAATTCTATTCAGCTAAATAACTGTCATACTATGTCAATTACATATCAAAAATATGTTTTTTTTTTATTATTATTATTTATGGAAAACACATTAAATCAAGCAGGAAATAAAGAAATCACGTCTTGTTCCTGCTTGTTAACCAGAGGAAACCTCAGATCAACTTTCCTGTAACTGTATTCAAATTTTTTTTTTTTTTATGACATTAAATGTCACCCAAAGCTGCTCCAGGTTTTATAGCTGTTTGTAGCTTAACTGACTAAGGTTTTAACTTCAAGACTCTGGATCTATTTATGAACATATTTTTTCTCTCTATTTAAAAATAAAAATCAATATCCAAGGGAGAAAGTTGATATAAAACCCAACCTGAAAAGATTTAGACCACACTACAGATTTGGCAAAATGTAAAGAGAAAAACCAAAACAAAACAGTTGAAAAAGCAATAAAAAGACAGTGTCATCATCTTAGCAATGTTGTCTGGTCTGATTACTGATTTCACACACCTACTTAGCTCCGCCCAGTTCTCATTAACCGATTATTGAATCCACCTGCGTTAGTCCCTTTATATCCAGCCTTCAGACCAGTCATAAGTTCCAGATTATTATGAGCCATGTGGGGAGTCTTACTCTTTCGTGTTTTGTGTTCTGACTACCTGATTCATTCTTTCTCTCAACCTCTGAGCCTGCCTGTTTCAGTCTGATCTGTTTGCCTGATCTGTCTTCTGACTCCTGCCTGATCTCAGTCTGCTTATGTACCAACCAGAAACATTTCCCGACTATTGAGTCTGCCTGCCTTCGTCCAGCCTGTCATCCCCATTGGGTATGGAACCTGGAACTCTGACCTGACTCTGTTTTGGATTCTCCTTTGGCACCTCATTGTATCTCTTACCTCCTGATTCTGAGAACCAATCACGTCTCCGACATTGGCATTGGCTTTGCCCTTTGGATAATCCTGCTTAAATCCGTCTGCTTGGTTCTGATCTCCTGCCTGTCCTCTGACCTCCCATGCAACTGCGTCTGGGACTGGCCGTGTGGTAACCACTGCGCTGCATTGCCAGCCAGCCTGAACAACCCTTTACCTCTGGACTTAGACTGAACTTTAAGACCAGGTAAGTGAATCTCATTTGTGGTCATCCACTTCCAGAGAGAGAGGTGCTCACTAACCTTACTGTATGTCTCAACCTGCAGAGACATCTGAGAAATCTGTTTGTCCACCTCAAATTAATGGATCTTTCTGTTATGAGTTCTTACATGGCATATTGTATTTACACTGATTATTAAAAGTACAGATTTCATTGGTTTAATGTTGAAAGAAAGTTGACTTGGAAAAGTTTTCCTTCTATTTGTTAGTATTATTTCTAAATTCTATTTTTGTTTTAACCAGATTTTTCCTTTAATGTTATATTTTGTCGGTCTTATCAGCCAATTCTCTAAGTAACTCAGTCCTTGATGAGCTATATTGCCGAACACATTTCTACTCTTACTTGAACAATTCTTTTGGATGGACACATTTTACATCACTTCTGTAAAATTATGTTTTGAAGTACTGCCACTCTAAAATGTGTCCCCATTTTCTGTACAAATATAAAGTCACCTCAGACACAGCTTTAGGACGCCTTTTTAGTACACAACTAATGGGAAAATCCCACCTGGAATATTGGGTGAGATATCGCCACTGCAATATCTCAATGGACTACAGACACTATATAAGAATAGTATACCTCATTCTATATTATTTATATTTTTAGTTCAATTATTTCTATTTTTAGCCCAAGATAATACTTATTGATCTATGACATTATTAGAGGTGGAAAAAATGTGTACTTTTTGTTTTTGTTATCCATGAACTTTTGATGTTAGTTCAAAGTGATTTTGAAGAGAGAGCTGTTGAACGTTTCCAGAAAACTTAAATGGCGTCAGAAAATAGTCATATTATAATACAGAAATGACTTCAAATCAAAATTGTTGCATGGCTACATCAGTCCTCAGACCCTGTTAAAAACTATAGGGGTGAAAGAGAAGTGTTTGTTTCCTCAGAGAGTCAACTTGGTTTACCTTGGGATTAAAGTTACTAAGTGCTCTGAGGTTAAACAAATAAGTGTACTTCGCCTATACAGTAGAAGAAATGTAAGGTAGAAAGGTCAGAAATAAGCCTTGCTGCAATGTATAGTACAGAACTGAAGTTCCTGCCAACATTGAGGTGCCAATGCTTGATCTCTAATTCTGTCTAATCAATTAAACTGTTTAAAAAAATATATATTAAACTAAAGCAAACTATGTAGTCCACTGATTGGTTGACTTTTGTCTTAAAGTTCTTTTTTTCTTCATCCCTCTTAGTTACCTTTCTTTAAACTGCTCACTTTGCTGAAGGGCATACAGTATCTGCAGACAGACATCGACTGGATGCTTTCAGCTAAAGTCAATACAGACATGAAAAGGTCTTTCTCGCTGTACAGAACACTGTGGCCTCAATGTCAATGTCACATCCAATCTTTTGTCTTTTTGTCCTGAACTTACAGAGACGTGCCGACTAAAAGACTTATTCAAAACATTTTTGTTTGAAAATTCGAGTCTAATGAGTTTGAGAATTAGTTTATTTCAAGGATTCAAGCTCCTATTTCATCATAATTGATTGCAAACGGAGTGGTGGACCATTTTCACAAACTTGCTTTTTATTCTTTCTTGGATTTTCTTTAAAGGGTGTTTCCTCTTTTTCAAGCATTTTTTTTTTTTTTGACAACTAACGGAAATTAAATTTTTTAATTTAGGCACATAACAAAAGTTTAACTCAACTTAAGTGAAAACATATGGAGGTTTTATTTAACATAATAAGTCCTGATATCACCCTAAACTTTAAGCTTCACTAACTTTGGCAGAAGTAGACGTGAACCATTTAGGATGAGATTTGGTAAAAGGAGGAGGCCTCAGGGCTTATGACTATTTAGTCTATTCTCTGTATTATGATTGGGTCATCCTAGTTTAGACTGCCTAGTTTTCGTAAAGTTTGTTTACACATAACTACTTGCAGCTTAACAGAACTCTTGAGATAAAACCCAATAACCTCTTTATTTCCTTTAGATGTGAATAATTCATAATCAAGTTACGTTCAAAATTATGAAAGACAAGCTTTCTTCATTTAATTCATTTATACTTTCAATGTGTAAGGCTCTTAGCAAATATTTCATCTTTCAAAATGTAAAACATCCTTTTATTCTTTGGGTAAAAACTGGTCTGATCACACATTTCACACACTTGCTAAGCTCCGCCCAGTTCTTATGACCCGCTCATCTTATCCACCTGTATCAGTCACTATTTAAACAGCCTTCAGACCAGTCATCAGAACCAGATTTTTTTTAGGCCTTTGGTGAGACTTATTTCAGCGTTCTTGTGCTCTGACTACCTAATCCTGAGCTGTTCTGCCTCTCAACCTCTGAGCCTGTCTGTTCGCATCTGATCTGTTTCCCCGACCTGTCTTGTGACTCCTGCCTGATTTCTGCCTGCTTGTGTACCGACCAGAACCGTTTCCTGACCACTGAGCCTGCCTGTCCTCATCCAGCCTGTAAGTTGTACCGTTTACTGTACCTGGAACTGTGACCTGACTCTGTCCTTGATTCCCCTTCAGCACCTCACCGTATCTCTGACCTCCCGGCTCTGACAACTGACCACACGACTGACATCGGCTTTGGCTTCGCCCTCCGGATCTTCCTGCCTACATTCGTCAGCCTGGTTCTGATCTCCTGACCTCCGATACATCAGTGTCTGAGACTCTCTGTGTGGAGACCGCCTCGTCGCATTGGCAATAAGCCGTCTGGAACCATCCTCTCTCTCTGGATTCGGACTGAACTATGAGACCAGAGCTTCCTGCCTTAGACGCCAATGCCACTTACTCCAATTCTGTGATCATAAACGCTCTTAGAAACGAACAGAGATAATTAGAAATAGTAAAAAATATGGAAACCAAACCGTTTTCTACAGTAGACTTGTTTCCAAACTTATTAGAAATTAGGAAATATAAAAGGAAATTCGTAATTGTTGTATACTCTACACACTGCAAAGAAACAAGGTTTAACACCACAGCTTTCAAATGCTGAAATCTGTTTTACTCCCAAATTATGGAACATGTTTGATATTTAATATAGTGAGAGTTGTCGACTAAGGCAAATAATTTATATACATTTATTATCGTTTCTATTGCTTAATTCTGCATCATTCTTGTTTTACACCTAATTTTAGCACAAGAACAAGAAAACATAAATTCAGAAAAATGTATGATGGTAATTGGTCATAGGTCTTTCATGCTGAATCTTTGAGCATCTCCTTAATGCTTAGAGGCTCTTTCTTTTGTGTTCTTGCTTTGTTTTCTGAATACCTTTAGTCATCTCTCCCCTCTTAGATTTGGAGCAAGGCAGTGACAGCCAATAGTTAACACACTTCTAAGCTGCTTGGCCATTTCCTTTCCTCTGTACATGTGCCTCAATCTTTCCTTTGCTATCACCTATTTTTTCACATTTGGTTCCTGTGTATTTTGCCCCATACTGTGACAAGTTTGTTTCCTGCTTCACTGGCTTCTTTTTTTTTTTTTTTTTTACTGAAGTTGTTGGTCTAGCTGAACCATATTATTTCTCATCCATCTGCCTTTCTATGTAGCTCTAACACAAATCTGCACTTTATTAGAAACTTGATGTTCTTTTTGCAGAAAAACACTTTAAGTGAACAGGGTGGATTTCAAAGCTGAGGGAAAACTTTCAACATCTAAACAAGAAGACGGGCAAAAAGTATTGGAGCTGTCAGAGAGCACCGGGATCGCCGACCTCCATCAGGGACCTCAGGCTCTACAAAACAGACAGGAAAGGCTATCCACCTATGTTTCAACAGCTCTGAGCCTCTGTAGCTCAGAGGATGGGAGGATAGATGGCGGAGAAGATGTAGTGATTGCAGGTGGGAAAAGTGCTGCACAAACAGAGAGTTGCTTCAGAGTAAAAAGCTGTCAGACTGTCTCTCAGAGTGTCAGTTCCTCACAGACCAGCGAGGCTGAACTGAATCAACCCCTGAAGACTTAAACCTGCAGCATCAAGGCTGCTTAATTCTTACCTTTTATAACTTGTGAATAATGTTGGGATTCTGAAGTCAACAGTAGATGAAAACCACAGAAATTCAAATTTCCCAGTTACAGCAAGAAGGTCCTGGTTTGTTGTCTGGTCTAGGTAATTTCTGTATGGAGTTTGCATTTTCTGCCTGTGTATGTGTGGGTTCTCTCCGGGTACCACAGCTTCCTCCCCCAGTCCAAACACAACTGTTAGGTTTACTGGTACGTCTAAATTGCACTTAGGTGTAAATGGTTGTATGTGTATGTTGCCCAGTGATGGACTGGCAACATGTTGAGTGTGTTCCTCCCTTTTAACCAGAGAATGCTGGAGGTAAGCTGATGGACAAACAGTAGGCGTTAGATGGATGGATAGCTCAGAGCCATTCTGTGGGGTAGTCAGAAACAGCTTTATTAGCTGAGGTGTATGCAGACAAACATGGGGTTCAACTGGTTTACCTATCATTGTAAAGATAATCATAAAAACATTTGGAGGGGAGAACAAACTTGTTTGTTTTCCTGTTAATTTGGAATACAGTATTTTACCAGAACAGAAAAACAAGGCGGAATATGAGCAAACTTGCATTATATAGATTTAAAAATTGTTATTTTATCATCGGAGGATGAGACCTTTTTTTTTAACAAATATGTGTCATATTCTAAACAGTTAGGGCCAGATCTTTAAAGGGTTTGCACATATTAAAACTTGTGCAAACTTCTTAGCATATGCAGAGCAGATCGGCAAAGTATTTAGCCTGTGCAACTCAGCAGACAGCGCATATAAACTTTGTCCTTGTGTGCCTTTATTATTATCCCCATATTCTAATGACCAAAACATGCAAAATCATGGGAGAAGACTATGCAAATGTAAACCCTTAACACACACAAAGCCATATTTAAAAACACTCTGCCCACAGTTTTTTTTTAATCATAAGCTAACCTTTGTTATTTTCATCCTTTTACTGTTGCTTGTAGCTCTTTGAAATACTATGTTAATTGCAACACTGCTAATAATTAATGTTATTGCTGCTAACTCCTCCCAGCCAGTAAGTGGTGTACTCATTCGTGCCCATTTCTATACTGTTAGCCAGCCAGTTGGCAGGTTCGTCTAGGCTTATCCTAACCAAACCAATCATTTAAATTACCAGTTCAGAAGAATCTCTGTGTGCTCAAAAGCTGACCGATGCTCATTCTCGTTTTGCTTTTTTTCAGAAGAGATTTTTTTCAAAGCTCTCTCAAAGCTCCTAGGACCTGACAAGACTTAAGCCCCACTCACATGACTTCAATTTACTACAATTCCATTAATGGCAATTCCTATTGGAGGAGAATCCTTTTATGTCGATTTAGTCATCATTATCAAAAGTAACTATTGGTATATTCAGGACCCTTACATCTTTTAAAACTATAATTTATAATTTATGCTGCAGAAAAAAATTATTTTATTCTGCACCACTGCAGACCTTGCGTGGCTGTATTGTTTTTGGAAAAATTAATCGTTGTGATGAAAAGCTGGTAGCTATGACCTTTAAAAATGATCATAATTATAATCTCCAACTAAAAGACTCAGAACTTGATCTTTTCCTTTATGGCCACCTTCAAACTGTAAGTAGCTCATGCAATCTGCTCATTTTAATACGGCGAAACCAAACCGGTTCTCACATCTTAACATTTGCTTGAGCAATGGTTGTAGATCACCTGCAAGCAATTCAGCTTTTATTTGAAATCTTTCAAGATCAAGCCCGTAGTGTCTAGGATGTGTGAGCAGTGCAGATTAGGCGAATTTAAGTCTAAAATGAGGCCTCTCTGCTGGTCGCTATTTTGAGTTACACAGACACAAAGCAGTAAAACAAGCCTGAGGACATAACCTATGTGAATTAATCAGAGATAAACAGTTTATTACTTTGAATCTCGGCTTTGTTGCTGCTTTCTCTCTTTCACCGCAGCTCACTCCCCTGTTGATTAAGTTACGAAAACCTTTTACAAGCTATCAGGAGATTAAACTCAGAGGGGCTGACTGAGAGAGACTAGAATTAAACTTAGAGAATATATATTAAAAAAAAAACAAGCACTTTTCAGTGCTGCAAACCTGCCCCTTATCCTCCTTTTGATGCTAAAAACATTTTTCTACTGCACATAGTTTAGGAAATAAATTATGATCCTGTTCAATTCAATTTAGCCTCTGATATCCCTGTTAGTTTTGATGGGAATTGATGAAGGGTACATTTTAAAGTGGCTTAAAAAAAAAAAACCTGCTTAGGTCAAAATATAGCTTATGTTTACATCTTTAGATGAAGGACATCATTAAAATGCTCATTAAAATGAACAACAGACAAGCAGGTAACAGGGAAAAAAACAAGCACAAAAAGGCTTTCAGTAAGTAAAAAGATTATCTATCTCTACCCTGTTGGTTAGTGCTGAAAGTGCAAAATTTTGGCACACATTTCTTCTAATTAATCTACACCATTAACTTAAAAACTTAAAGTGTTTTGAGGTATGTGTATACCATTCTTTCTAAAATATAGACTTTTCTTTAAAATACTTTAGTTACTTTTCTAGATACAGGCACAGACAATGCAGCAGCTTGTTGATGGATATCCTATTCCAGTGGTTTTATGAATTTTGAAACGAAAGTTGAATTATATAAACATATATAAAAGTATATAAAAAATAATGCACACTTTGAGCTTCACTTTTAGCTAACATGTGATCACCTCATCAAGATGTGACATTTCAGCAGCACTCTCGTATTGACTGAAACCAAAGCTGCATTACTTAATCAGGTGTATCAATCTTTTTTTTCTAGTTTTGCCGCAGCACAGTGTTTATTCAGTGTTTATAGATGTGTGCATGGCTCAGAGCCACCTGTGGTCTCCATCAGCTGATCCGATGACCTCTCCTGCTGATCAATGCTACCCCATCTGACCACTTCTATTCCTGGACGCCACCCCTGCAGATTCTGACCCCTTCCCCCCCGCCTCTCTTTTCCGCTTCCCTCTCTGAGACCAGCTGGCACAGCAACGTGCACAGCCTAGTCTGACGCATTTAAAGAGATACCCTATAAGAGTGGACAACTTTGATGTTCATGTAGCAGAGTGGTCCCATGTGCAGCTGGTATACCTTTCTGTAACAATCCACACAAACCCTAGTCCTTCTTCCTTACAGGCATTAACAAATGACCAGTTCTCTGTGACAGATCAGGGGCTTTTCTGATTTATTTCAGGAGCTGCCTGAGCAAAAAAGCTGAGTGACCCAAAGTTATAATGAGAACAGAATATAAAAAGATCCAGTTTGACCCATATCCAGCTTAAAAATGGAATGAGTGCATAAAAAAGACTCAGTTAATCTCAGTTCCTTCTAGGTCCAGGGTAAAACAGCCGTTCTTTTAAAAGTTACCGTTCACATTAAAACAAAGGGATGGACCTTTAAGGGGTCTTCAGGGACTGCTGCTCTTTCTCTTCAGATCCTTAACTGCAGCATCCGCAACTTGGCATAAGAGAGGAGAGAACGTACAAATGATTTAGTAGAGTATGTAGGATTTTTAAAGGGGTCATAGAATGCAAAACCAAGTTTACATTGTCATAGATGAATAACCATAGTTCAGTGGGTGAAATGAACGTACAGAGAAGTTCAAACCCCATAAACACCTCCTCTTTCTGCAAATCTCTCAATTCTAAACTTCCACCATAAAACGGGAAAATTCACACGAAGTCCTGAGCTGACGTAAACTCGGGGATGTTGCCTTATTTGGTTCTGGCCTGTACTTTTTTCAAGCCCTGGCGGGGCGTGTATGAGGCGTGGACTGCTGGACTGCTGACAGCAGAGAGCCATGAGCTGCCCGTCCTCGGCTGGAGGAGGGGGGCTGGGGGCCAGTAAGGCAGGCAGGGGGAAGCACAGGGCAACCTGTGTCCAGGCTACCGTCACCGGGCCGGGTTCGGTCACACCGTCCCCCACTGGCTCCCCGCTCCCGTCCGCCGGAGTTCCCGGACCAGCGCCCCAGAGCTCACGGCTCGGTTCTGCTGCACTGTAGTTGACCAAAATCCTGGACGATTCTGAAATTCCCCCCAGACTTTTTTTTAGGTATGAAAAGTAAGACATGTGCGGGAAAAGGGGGACGTCTGGTTAACCTACCATATCAACAATTTCGATGTTTCAGGGACTGAATGCTTGTTGCTATGATGTGTCTTTGCTCAGAAACTTTGCTTGTTGTAAACCAACCAATCAGTGCACAGCTCATCTAAATATTCATGAGCATACCATAAAAGGACGAAAACCCGTTGTTTCACCCATCGGCTTTTAACCAGGCTTGCAATAGGGCTCATGGAACAGCAAATATGCCATTTTCAGCCTAACCAATGTTACACACCCTATCCAGAGAACTGAAGTAGCAGAACCAAATATCCTATATAATCATTCTATGACCCCTTTAATATTTTCTAATTGTTCAGAAAAAAACTAAATTTTAAACATTAATTTTAAAGTGTTTAGGCCCCTAAACACTGATGGTAATGTGAGAAAAAGCAGCCATTTAGCATTCAGAGGATCCACTCAGCTAAGATTCATATGAGCAAAGTTCTGCCAGAGTAGCTGTTTATCAAATATCTCTGACATACACCAAAGAAGTAAAGTAGAAACTTTAGGTAAATTTAAAGTGGCAGTAAAAGTCCCTTTGAGACTGTCTACATGTGTCAACTGTTGACATATTCATCATATTGTCATGAAACGGGACAGATGGACCCAGTATTAATGGTGAAACAGACAGTTGGAAAGTTCAAAAAGTTTATTACACAAAAACATAACAGACGTGGAGCTGTGTATCTGTTGGCCACAGCGGCTTCAGTGGGATTACGGGGTACTACCCAATCACTGACACCCTGGAGGGAGAAACACAGGTAAGTGACCAGGATCAACCGACAGGAGATGATTATCCATGTAAGTCTCTTTCCTGGTTCAACAGTTCAGTCTATCCTCGCCAAGGGAAGCAGGATCCAGCCGATGGACTGCCAAATGAGCTGCTGCACAGAACGGCCAAGAATGTCCCCGTGCAGCAACCTTAGTGAGCAGGCAGGAGACTGATCCAGGTCAGGGATACAGATCAGACAGGAACAGTTCTGGAATCCAGGAGCTTGCAGCCCGGGCTGGGGTTCCGATCCACACAGAAACGGACAGATCCACGGTTCCAGGAATCCACAGAGCGTGAAGGCAGTTTCAGAGGTCCATGATTTGAGCAACAAGCTCAGACAGAAATGCACAGATGCAGACAGCAGGCTCACCAGCTGAGGAACAAAGACAAGACATGGTACTAGGATATCTGTAGAACTTTAAACTGGTCTCCACCTAGGAGCCAGGACACGATCATGAGACAAGACAAACACTGACAACCACTCAACTCACTGGCCTCCGAGAACGGGAACACAAACCTTGGACTTAACTCAAACTAACAGAACAAACATACAACCTACATCAAACAATTATTTGGCCCCGATAGCTGGGCTGAGCCGAATATAAAGCAGCAGATGCGGGTGGATAAGATGAGTCATGATTAGGAGCCGGGCAGATTTAGGCAGGTGAATGAAAGGTCAGCTATCAGGGCAGATTGTGACACATATGACATTTTGATGTTTTGAATCGATTTTTTGCAGGTTGACACACTTTGATTACATTTAATCAAGAATACTGATGGATTTATAAAACAATAAAAAAAAATCAATTTGGAACTCAGCTTAAGTTAGTAAATTAACTGTATATGTTTCTAATAAATAAAGCCGGAAGTAATATCTCAATGGACCATTAGTGGTTGGACTCATACAGCAGCAACACATAATTCAAAAAATTATTTCCGTCATCCAGGAGAGTTGATTTTAAGAGGTTTGTTGAAATAAAAAATGCAAATCCCCTATTTTTGCCATTACGTCTTCATACTGAACATTTATTACAGATAAAGTTGACATCAAATATAAATTTAAGAAAACAGACACTGTATGTGCAGTTCTTTATTCTGCACAGCTTTTGTAAATGGCACTAAACCAATACAAAGAAATATTCCACAGCCTTTCTAAACAGAAAGCATTTAAATTCCCTGGGATTTTATTGACAGGGTTAAAAAAGAATCCCAGACATTTCAATCCTGGGATTTAAAAGGAATCATTTTATTTCAACTAAGGCGTTAGTGGAGCTCTGAGACAGTGTTAAGCTTATATTCAAAAAGTAGGAATTATTTTTGGAAAATCTGAAATTGGCCTCTCCAATTTTCAAAGTCTTTTGCAGATGGAAACTTTTAATCAACCACTTAGTGAAAATTAAAAAGGATATTTTTTCCATGATCGCATCTCTTGCCATATACTGTATATATTACAATATTCAAATTAGTATTTTGTATGGATGCTACTGGTAAATGCAGGGAATTGCTGGCTATGAGTCCTTGGGTAGTTGCTTAAGGCCTTTTTAATAAAGCATGTGTTAACATTATGCAATCAAACAAAATAAATATCTTATTAAATGTATTATGAACATAATATCATAATGTAAGCAGGATTACCACTGCTGAAAAGATTTTAGCAGTGGTAATCCTAGCAGTGGTAAGTTAGGATAAGTGGTAATTTTAGAAGTGGTAAGTTAGGATAAATGAGAGTATTGTCAAATAAAAACAGAGAGAGAAAAGATTAATTCCTCTTGAAATATATTGATGGACCTGATTCTTAATGACTTTAAAGAGGATGAATCATGTACCTATGGGCAAAGCTTATAGCCTTCCATAATCTCTTCTTGTTAAAACTCAGAGATATAAATACAAAGACATGTTGACAACTGAAAAGTGACATCTTCTTCCACTTTACAACTCTGAAAATGTTGGAACTTTAGCCAAGAAAATTGGCAGATTTTAGTTCTAGACAGCAGATATCAAATCTGCAAAGTTTCTGTACATTACAGTAGAAAATATAATGGAGCAGAACACCTGACAGAAATTAGCACATTATACAATTAGTAGGTACCCCACAGTGTTTTTACATAGCATTGCACAAATACCAAGCTACAAATGTTGGCCAAGAACAGCTACCCATTAATGTCTCTAATTGTGTCGACCGCTGCATGTCTGCTCAGTCGAGTTAATTTAGGCTCTGTAGTAACATGACATGAAGCACTTTGCTTTGAAAGGCCACCAAAGATGTTTTCAGTGCATTACAGAAGCAATCAGCATTGTCAAGTAAACTATAGGAGAGCAACAGTGAGCAGCAGGGCGATAGGGAGAAAATGCAATCTGAGCATGTGCTAAAAAGGCATTTAAAGGAAGGGAGGAAAGGAATGGGAAGACTGAGAGCTGCTATCGTGTTGTAGTCAACCACAGCTCCGGACAACATGTTAAATGGTCCATAAAAGGACCACCTCATAGAGCTCTAATGGGAAGAAAGCCAACATAACAAGAAGCTGACCCAGGATTGACAATAAAGAGAAACCAAACTAGGGAGACTGATTGTGTCCACAGCAGCTAGAAGGCCTTTAATGTTAACATAACATTACATCGTAAATCACAGATATGGACACTTTGGGTCATATAAGAGGATTAATGGGAGTTGTATTTATTTTGCTGTTGGCTATATAGTTCCCTGCAAAATTGTTTGAGAATGTAATGATGAATCAAACACTGATAGAAAAACATAGCCTTAAGAGAGAGAACTGGTGTACGTTTAATTTTTCAGGTAGAAAAGGGTTTCAGTAGAAAAGGGTTCTCACAGATTAAACTTTTCTTAACTGATAAACACACAGTAAGCAGAGTTAAATACAATCTTTCAGGACTTATCCTGTTTCTGCCTATTAAATTATGTCACTGACTATCAAGCAAAATGGAGGCCCTTATACAGAAAGGAAGGCTAGAGACAGTTGTTGTTTCCTAGTCACTTAAAATGACTGCACTGGCAGATTAACAACATATATACATATATTTGGAAATAAATTAATCTCTCAATTATTTCTACTATTAATCGCTCACATAGTGAAAAACACCTTTTTGGCATAGGTACTGCTCTGATATGCTTTTTCATCTAATGGCTTTTGTTTGAATAAGTATGTTCTAGTTAATGTGTCAAGGTAGGGTGGAGGTTGGTTGAGGACCCAAATGCAGAGATGTGGAGGCAAAGATGAGTTCTTGCAGATTTAATTTAGAAACAAACAGCAAAACAAGCATAAATCCAAAAATAATAAACAGGAAACCAAAAAAACAGGAGATGCCAGGGAGATACACACATAAGGAGTAAGGTAAAGAAGAGAAAACAGCACTGAGGATATGCACATGAGGAGCATATATGGGAGACAGAACAAAGACTGGGCTACTGAGCTGATATGAGCCTACTGGCACAATCTGAAGCCAATCCAATGGACTGATAACTGCTAAAAGCGACCATTTATTGGGATGATAACATCCAAAGCGGCTACAAACAGCCACTTATTATCTACTGCGTAATGGAAGACAGAATCAAACTGAGGAGGAATCTATTAGAACATTTTTCTTCTCCATCTTCACCTGCTGCCAGATAATTTTCCTTGTCAAAAGGACCATTTCAAACAAAATGACATTCTTCACATCTTGAAAATTCCGGATGTCTAGAAATAAATTTCAGATCCCCATATCCCTATTGTTAGTGGTAAGCATTTGTATTATTATGAAAAAATGTATTTCAGATATCATAAATACATTTTGAGTCAAATTGATAAATCTCTAGGTATATAGAACTTGATTCTTACGAGTACAATTTAGTTTTTTTTTTTTTTTTTAACTTTCTTCAGTTTCTGCAGCAAACAATTTAGAAAAACAGTTATTACAGTTCCAACAAGGACAGGGATTTTGACCAGAAAGTATCCTGTTTTAGTTATCTACAAATGAAACAAAACAGTAGAGAGTGCTTTTAATAAATGTTAAAACTGGCTGCCAAAAAAACATACAGTACACATTAACTCGTGCAACAAATTTTTCCTTTGCAATTTCTCTGTTTTTTTTATTTTATTTTATTTATCTGCATTAAAATCTGCAGTTCCAGTGGGGTAAAATTGGCACTTCCTGTTGTCTGTTGCCATAGTGACTCATCGAATCGGGGCTCCACTGATAATTGCTTTTCATACTTGTTACGCACATGCTCAAGTCTAAATGAACCTAATTAGAGTTGATTTAACTAACTTACTAAAAAGACAAACAAATCAGTTTCCAACCTTAGGCTAGATCAATATAGAGTTGAGGATTTAAATCTGAGTTTGTTAAACATGCTTATAGAAACGGACCCCTAAATAATTCCTCATCAAAAAAATTTTAGTTGGGTAGAAATAACTTGAAATAAAAATCTAACATGGGTATGACTAATTTTGCATTTGACTTTCAGCCATATTTTGCCAATCCAACAATAATGCTTTCATTGCATGATGAGTAAAAGTGAAACTAAATTGCCTGGCTTTCTCATCTGATATTCTGGTGAGTTAAACCCTGCTCTGTTCACACAAGAAAAATCTCTATTTTCATTTTCGTCAAGACTGGCTTGTATTAAAATTGTCTTTTTTGCAAGAGAATTCTAACTCCCAATGAAGCCAACCACAAGTACAGAGGTACAAAATGAACTCTCTGCATTTAACCCATCCCCTTGGGGAGCAGTGGGCTGCCACGGTGCGGAGCCGGGGAGCAGTGTGGGGGTAAAGGTTCTTTGCTCAGGTACCCAGAGTGGCAGTCTATGTGAGTGGGGCTTGAATTCAGAACCTCAGGATTCCTAACGCCCTAACCGCCACTCCCCAAAGCAGACATTAGCATGAAGGGTCTTGCCTAAGAACCCACACTGGCAGCTCTGGTGACTTACCCATTCAGCTAGCCAGACGTTAGTTCACTTTAAGAGTGCACCTCTGTTTTGCATATTTATGCTTTTTTTTCCCCCAAATATATTTATTAAAATGTTAGCAGTTTAAACAAACATCTTGAACAATATACAAAATATGACAACAGCACTAGTAGTGTTACTGTTCAAGTCAAAATAAAATACAAACAACAAATTGACCACACAATATTGGTTCCAGTGCGACTGATCACATTTCATAGTTAACCTTTTATACCGAAAATTAAATTTGACACTATATATCCTCAAATAAATTTTCTGTGGGAACTGCAGTCAACATGTTCTTGAATCACTTGCACCGTCTTCTAAGATATTCAAATTATTGACATAATTAAAAATTTATACTTTTATTACAGCTGCAAAGCGATTGTCTCTAAATCACCTAATTCAATGTAGGTTTTAGGACATTTTATTTTTCATTTTGTGACTGCCCCTCAAAAAGGGGCTTTCAGTCTGATTGTTTGGTCTGGACCAATTCCTGTCCTTCATAAACACCGATAAACGGTATGGATCAATCAGCAGAAATTGACTCTCTTAAAGCAAACTAAATGTGGCCGGTGTGAATACACCGCCAAAAACGTTGGTGTTAAAGGGAAACACTGCAGGAGAGTAAGTTTTTCCTGTACTTTTGTGTAAAACTAAATTAAATTCATCCACGTAAAATACATACTATTAATAAGTCATAAAAAAAAAACATATAAATGTTGGCCTACGACTTAAGCAAATTGCTTGCTACAGTAGTTGTAAACGGACAAACCAGAGTATAAATCAAATTTTAAAACTTTATGTAATAATGTTTTAAAGTGACTATTTTATAACGTCACTTTCAAACCTATTTAATTGACCTGAAGAAATGCAGTAAGTTATGTGGCTCTGTATCTGATCTGATAGAATACAATGAACATACTGCGATGTACTCTAATATACAGTAAAATAAAAGGCTCTTATGTCCTCCTGAAAATATTACTTCCTTACAAGCCTCTTTTAATAGACAGCAATCAACATCATTCAGTGTTCCCTTCTCTTTAATGGTAACTCTTTCCTGCTGTGATACATTTTGACATTGACTCTGTTGTCTATCAAAAGGTTATGGTTGATGAAAGAGAAATGAGCGGGAGCCAACATCTTTCAAGAAAAGCTTTGATAGTTTATGACTAACACAATTAGAGTTGAGTGCTTCTACTTTAATAAGCTATTATGGATCATTTATAATTAGATGGATGCAGAATCACAAAAATGCACCAATATATGTCCTATCAACATGTTCGAAATAGATGCAAAGCCAAACACACAAATGTCAATGTCCCAATGAAGCACAGCAATAAAGAGTAAAAAATGAAAAATCTGTTATGTTCAGCACAGTGTCTTTGTGTTTCTTTGCTTTGGCCCTTCTTGCTGCGCTTCCAGACACACCAGCAGCTTTGTGTCAAGCAATATTTTATCATCCTTCTGAAAGGAAAGCCTCCAGGTCTTTGAAGGATGAAGGAAGCGGAAATCTGAGTTCCAAATTATTGATGCTGTTGCTATGGGTTACCTCTGAAATGAAATAAAAACTCAGGGTAAACAACTGGCAGAGAAGTACAAAGATGCTGGTCCAAAGTGTCCTGGCAGAGGCTGTTTTGAAGATATGCACTCTGAACTGAAGCACCTCTAAGATTGAACTTTGTTTTTGCAGATGGTTAATATTTTCTTATCCAAACAGGCCAAGTTTGAGTACAAAAACATACCACAGTAGAGATACAATTATAAAAAAATACGTTTTCTTACTTTATACATACATTTTGATAAAAGTTTCAATGACATAACTTGAAATAGATAAAACCAAGGCATTCACAGAATGTAGGATATATTGCCTAATGAATTTCCTCACCTGCCTTGACTCAAATATGAACTTAAGGGACATCAAATTCTGAATCAATAGGTTTCAGTATGACACTGGTCCTCCCATTTCTGCTACAAAGGTGCATTCAAATCGAACATGAATCCAGCAACAGCTATTAGCTCAACGAGCAAATTGGCAAGGCACGTGAAAGGCTCCAATATGTGCTGGCTGTGGATTTCTACTCAACAGGGCAAACATGGAGTGTGTCACAGTGCTTTATTTACTTTGAAAAGCCAAACAACCTCCAGCGTCGATGTCCCTCCGTCTACCAGATCATCCAGAGATGATCCCAGTTAGGGGAGTTGAGGAGGTACGAAGGGATTATGGCCGCATATAATATTGTGGGGGATAACGTTAGATACCACTGCTGGCTTAAATTAGAAAATTAAAGACAGATAAGTAGGCAGTTATTACGAGTTATTATGTATATAGTATTTGTATGCATATACATACATTATAAGTATGTATTTGAATTGAGTCCTCCATCCATCCATCCATCCATCCATCCATCCATCCATCCATCCATCCATCCATCCATCCATCCATCCATCCATCCATCCATCCATNTCCATCCATCCATCCATCCATCCATCCATCCATCCATCCATCCATCCATCCATCCATCCATCCATCCCTCCCCAGAAGACACATATTGGTAAGGTAAATCATTTCTGTAAACCTAACTTTTCAAGAGTGGGTTATTTATTTAAAAATGTAACCTTATGAAGTTGAAGTTGAAAGCCTTTATTGTCATTATACACAATACAATTAGATTTGGAGAGCAGCTCCGCAAAAGTGCACACATAAATAACACATACATACTGTATACAATACATTAATGCAAGTCTGAACGTACTGTAGGTTGAGTATGGTGACAGCTTTAGGAAAGAAGCTATCCCTGAGTCTGTTTGTTCTGGTCCGTATTGACCTGAAGCACCTGCCTGAGGGCAACAGGTTGAAGAGATGGATGCCGGGGTGGGTGGTATCCCTCAGGATGTTTCTGGCCCTACTGAGACAACGGGAGTGGCAGATGGCAGTCAAAGAGGGCAGAGCGCAGCCAATGATTTTTTGTGCAGTGTTTGTCACCCTCTGCAGTCGCTTAATGTCGGCCTCTGTGCAGCTGGAGTGCCACACTGTTACAGCGTAGGTCAACAGGCTCTCGATGTTGGAGCTGTAAAAGGTCACCAGCAGCTGAGGTCAAATATCAGACCAACCGCTCCTTATGTGTCAAAATTGGCAATGCCGGATCATCTAGTGCTTCTCTATTCTACGGGGTCTCACAAGGCTCAGTTTTAGGGCCCCTGTTCATTTCTGTATTTGCTGCCACTTGGTTCCATACTGAGAAGACATGGGATCAATTCCCTCTTTTATGCTGATGTCTGCCAACTCTATTTACCCCTAAAGCGGAGAGTTGGTTTTTCCATTAAGTCTTTACTGAACTGTTTAGACGACACTAAAGCCTGGCTGGCCCTTAACTTTTTAAATTTGAATGATAGGAAAAACGGAGTTGAAAGTGTTTGGGCCAAATGACCCATGTCACTCCACTAATACAGACCTAGGATCCCTGACACCATAATTTAAATCGACCGTCATTTTCGGTTTTAACATGGACAGTGATTTTAATTTGGGAAAGCAAGTTTGAGCAATTGCCAGAACTTGCTTTTATAAGTTAAGGCAATTGGCAAAACTAAAAGCCTGCAGCACTTTGAAACAGTTACCCATGGTTTTATTTCATCTCGATTGGATTACTGTAACAAACTCTATGTTGTTTGTGTCAGTTTTTTAGAGATGTGGCAAAACGTAGCTGCTCGTCCATTTAGTCCACCCACAAGCTCCTGATTGGCCCTCCATCTTTTCTTGAGTGATTGGCCGTCACTGCTGTCACTCCTGAGAAGGTCACTTTACAAACATCTGATGAGCCACTGAATCGGGTCTGTGATTAGATGGTCACAGCACTGCTGAAGTCCTATGTCTCCATGTACTCACGGTCTTGGATAATAATGTGAATCAGCAAATAAAAGGTAAGGGGAATCTGGTACTTTAAATTGGCCATTTTTCTTCACTTTGGTCACATTATCCAGGAGTTATGTAATCTCAGATGTTTTAAATTACACAAATCATTGAATTGGTCTCATGTGTGAGCGTGTGTTTGTGTGTTTCGTTATTAGACCCTCAGCCAGGATGTCTGAGAAACAGAGACAAAAGAGACTTCTTTAAAAGTCAAAGGATAAGTTATATTCAAAGAACCCTGTAACACAACTCCTACAACACTGGCTTCATAAAGCAGCATCTACACTTCAAGATCCCCCTCAGAATAATAAAGCTTTCAATAACCTTGTTAAGTGTATTTGATTTTAATTAAAAGTGCTGATAAATAATATGTACTATTGTTATATATTATGATAATCATAAAAGGAAAAAATACAATCTATGAATGTGATTTTATATATCCAAGCACATTATTGTAAAGCTATGTGTTTTTGATGTACATGGATTGTTACACCCCGAATTGTCCAGTTGCTCGCCATGCACCCATATATTTTGTCAGGAAAGGGATAGCAGGGATGCTATCACAGAGGATCTACTAGAAATCGTTCTGAACTGATAAAAATATATTTGAAAATTTTTGCACCCCCCCACCCCCACTTCTGAAATGTTCGTCCATGTTCCAAAATATGATCATATCACTCCTTTCCTGGCCTCACTCCATTTGCTGCCTGTGCATTATAGAGTTGATTTTAAAATTTTTATCTTTGTAAGTGCCTAAATGACCTTGGCCCATCTTACCTCTCAAAGCTTCTTCACCCCTACTTGCCTCCTCAGTCCCTTAGGTCAGCAGAACAGCAGCTACTGCAGGTACTGAGGCTTAAGTAGAAGCTCAGAGGGGCAGATCAAGAAGAGAAAAGATGGAATCACTGAAATAACAGAAAAATAAGAAAACATTGAAGTCATCAGTTTAATTTTTATTTTTTACCTCAAATAAATCCTTGATTGTGATCTCCAGTAAAAATACATTCCTGTCAAGAGATATAGAGAAATAAACTAAACGTTTTTTAATATAAAACTCTAATTCCAAAGCTTAATATAATATATGAATATAAGATTATAATAGCATATAAAATGTATCTCTATGGTAAAAACTGGTTAGTGGATAGAATCTAATCACTAATCACTTTTGCACACTTATTTATCAGACACCACATTTCCTCTCTTAAATGTTCTATTTGATTACATCTGGTCTGTAACAGAACTTTAATATCTACCTCAAAAATATCTCTACAGTTTAAGCTTTTTAGCAGACACACAAAGATTTTTTTCCTTCCAACAGACTCAAACTCATAATTTATCCTCATTTTCATCCACCTGGGCAGTGGCCGGATATGTTTCTACAAAATACTCTCATCAGCCAACTAATCACCAGCTGCATCTGTAAACTGTTCCGTGAATATATTTGGATCTTTGGGGCAGAAAATCAGAGAAATTCAACAAACAAGTTTCTAACATCTGGGAATCCTAACGGATCAGTCTTTGTTAGACCAACTGCAAACAAATATTGTTATGCAAAGCCAAATGGTAGTTAGCATGCACAGCGTGTTTAGACTCTCTTCATGTTGGAACGGACCTTAATGTTTCAGTTCTGCTGATACACCATTCCTGCATACTATAAAATTAATGGCTTTAGTTTTATATGTTGCCTTCTTTAGACTACTTACATGCTGCTCCTGTGACTTATGCAACTTTGTCCATAGCTTTTATAAATGCAGAAGCTTTGACATGCTGTATGTTCATGCAATCCACAGGTTGACATCCACTGGCTCATGCATGGTTTTTTCTGTCTTGTAAGGATCCAGCTTAATGTTTGCTTTTCCCTTCAGGTTAGACTTAACTATAAGGCCCCCGGCTTCACTTTATATCAGAGTCATCTTTAATGAGGAATTTTGGTTCGATTTACCATAGCCCTCATAATAATCAACAGTGCAAAAAACAAGCACATTACAGTAAGTCCAAATCATGCCTGTCTCTATGAGTATAATTTCAAAGCTGTAGCCCAAACTGTCAACATTTACAAATCAAACTAATCCTAATTGTGTAATTGAGGGATTTAATCAAGACTGCATCTGGCATTAAAATTTGACAGATGGGAGAGATGCAGAAAGGATCAGCAGGGCTACAATTTTCTGTCAGACCATTAGACAGGTAAGTGTTGCTGAGAACAGATGTCTTTCAATTCCATGCTTGAGTATTTGTTTTAACTATGTTATCTGTACTTTAATAGAAACTCAATTATATGAAATTTGAATGTTGTAGCATTCTTAAGCCCCTTATGAGCAAAATCCATCTGAACTGGCTATAGAAATATTAGAATATGTGCAACTAGCCGGTGTATCTGTCCCAGCCTTAACTTTACTGTGTTGCAGTTATTTAGTAGTTTTTGACAGCAAAATAAGGTTGCTGTCACATTACCCCATATAGCAATAAGATAGTTATATGTATTAGAAAATAGCCTAAATGGACCACTTTTTGTTTTGGACTGAACAAACAACCGATGGAGGAGTTATAGTGGGGCTTGTTTTTGTGATTGTGTGGTGAAAATGAGAAATGAGGGAAGGTTGAGGAACTTTTAATATGAATGTTAGGATCTCTTTTAAAGAGACAAATATTTCATTATATGCCACATAATATACTAACAATAAGGCAATGTATGTGTGTATTAATACTTTTTAAAATATTTTTATATGTACTTAACCATGATGAATTCAGTTTGACTCAAAAGGTCTAAAACAGGATAGGCAATGTTGATCCTCGAGTGCCACCATCCTACTGCGTTAGCATGCAACCCTTCTTCAACACACCTGTGGAAAGTTTAAGAAGGGTTGCCACTAACCAAATGAATCGTTAATGGCCACGCCCCTGCTAAACTAACCGACATGCCAAGGAGGTAATTTTGCCTTTTGTTTCAGGTGTTGGAGCATGGATGTATGCAAAGGCATCAGGACTGTTGCACAAGAAGAAATTAAGTTTCCCATCCTTGGCCTAACACATACCCCATACACAACTAAGAGACCCCAACAACCTTGGCGGACACTGGGTTGGTCATTGATTTGTATCTAAGTTAGAATGTGCAAAGAAGGACAGACTTCCATGCTGTTTAAAAACATGCTCTGATGCAAGGCGACAACACTGAAAGAGACTCATAGATAGGTACTGAAACGTCTTCAGAAAAAACAGAAAAAAGTCCAGCTGCCTCCAATTTTCCCTACATTCTGGTTGCCATGACCTAAATGAGTGGGAACTTAGACAGGCCTAACCTGCAACATACATGAATCAAACTCGATGCTTGACGCTGTAGGCGCTGTGGGTCTAGATACGGCCGAGATGGTAAGGAAGTCGGGGAAAGTTTGTCCGACAACGGAGGGACATGACGGCAAAAAAGTGCTGGGATCCAGGTGGAAAAAGGGTCCCAGCGTTCTCGCGCACCTTGCTCTTCTAGGTGGTCCAACTTCACGAGTTGTTTTCCACAATGGAGGTAATACAAACAAAACAAGCTGGCCTCCTGTCTGCGGTCACCTACAATTTGGGAAAGGTGCAGCAGAGTGTCTGCTGAGGGGGCAGGGACGTCTTTTTGTTCACTACGACACATACGCAGACGACCTAGTTTCAAAGTATAAATCAGCCTTTAGGAACACTGTCTAATGTACTAAAAAGAAACTTAAAGAGTATTCCGTAATATCCAAAATGGTTTGAAAAGGCAATGTCTTCTTATTTATTGATCTTATTTATTTTTATTAACCTGAGAAGAAGTGAAACTTCAGATTCTTTATATACTGTACCTAGAACTTATTAGAAATTAATGAAAATGATAACTTATTCACATTCCATGAGAAACTGAGATTTTATTGGTCTGGTTAAAGACCACTCATTATATAATGTAGAGTAAAATAGAATTCAACTTTATTGTCATTTCACTGTCACAAGTACAAAGCAACAAAATTTACTCTCTGGATTTAACCCATACCTTTGGGCAGCAGTGGGCTGCCATTGTGCAGTGCCAAGGGAGCACTTCGGTGGTTAAAGGTCTTTGCTCAGGGACCCAGAGCGGCAGTCTGTGGGAGTGGGGCTTGAACTCAGAACCTCTGGGATCTAAGCACAATGTCCTTCCCACTAGGCCACCACTCCCCCCTCAATGAAATGTGTAAACACGTGGCCAGTAATGTGTGATATTCAAAGAGACACTAAACAAAAATCCTGTTTTAGGGTCTAACAAGAACCAGCATCTGGACTTCTTAATATACATAAATAAATTTCCATTAGATGACAAACCTATGACCCCCAGCCCCTCCCATCCCAAACATATCACCATGTTCTAGAGAAAGACATATACACCAAACTCCCTGAAGTCAGCACAATTCTTGATGCTGAACTAGCTTCCAGGTTGATTTGCCATGCTGGTCAGGCTTCAAGCATCGTCAAGTGCCCATAACATTAACCCGTGCACGCACACTCACAGGGATGTAAACATTAGCAATATTTTCCCATTTCCTCTGCAGGGCAGGAGGGAGAGCAGTAGATCTCCAGCCCTTCACTGGTAATAATCTCTTTTACACTTTACGCTGCCAAGAAGATGAATCATGGTGAACCGGGTCAATGTGTGTGTGAGAGGAGAGATCTCGGAAGTGCCCTGCGAAGGCTGGCCTTTATGATCCTCAAGCGTGTGTGTTTATTTGAGGTGAAGACAAAAGGCCAAGGTTCTTTTTTTCTAATATAATCAGAGGTGCTGCAGAGCTTTTTTATGCAGATGAACTTACACAGGTTCAGACATGAGGTAGACAAGAAATTAGTTGTTTTTAAGACTTTGACATGCAAATTAAAAACATTTAGAAGAGTTTATATTAATATTGAGAATATTTATTTGCATCTGGTATTTTATAGTTATTTAAAAAAATTATGATGAATGTATTGGCAGCAGCAGCATAGTTACAAAATTCAAATAAGGTAGAAAAATCTCCACCATGGAGCACATTTACCTAGTTGCAAAAAAAAATCCTCCAAATGTTTTTTTTTTTTTTTTTTTTTTAAAAAACACAAGTCCCAAGCTGAGTGATTCAATTTAACAATTAGGTTGACTTCTGTAAATTGTTCAGATTTTTGAGAAACTTTTTCTTGGGAAAAAAAAAAGTTTTGAACTTTTGTGGTGTGACACAGAAGATAATATATTTGAGAAACTCTTCAAAATGGAAAACTAAACAAAAGAAAACAACATGCCATTTAACAGAGAAAGATTAGTGGGAGTTATCTGTAATCAGTGCAATGCTTGACATTCGGCAAACTGCCAAATCAGGCTGGATGAAGACTAAGGTTCATCTTACCACCATGAAACTCACAGAAGAAAATGCTCAGTTTTACATCAAATATTTTTATATTGAGATTATTTTACACCAAGAAATCCTACTGTAAAGAATGCCACAAAAATACAAAGAGCCCTTCTTTCTCCAGTCATAAATATTTGACAAAAATATACTTTTTTTATTATTTGCATATTACTACTCTTGTCCTCTATTTCTTAAACATCCCAAAAAGTCCTTATTTACAGCTAGCAAGTTTAAAACTGTATCTTCTCTATTACAGTTAACATAGTTTCTACTGACAATGTATGTACAGGAGGCCACCCTGCGATTTAGGGTGTAATTTGGTTAAATGTGTTCAGTGCGGAGACAAAATGTTGAAAACCCTATGATTTGGATGTAAGAAAGGTTAAAAAAAAGAAAAAAAAACAGTCTCCAAGGCTCATTCAGAAAAAGTTGCATTTAAGGGTCACAAGTATGTTGTAGCATGTTGTATCTGTTCACAAAACAGCATATTTAAAGACAAAACAGGGGCTACAGTTGTTATCACCACAGTAAAAATCTAATCAGAATCCATACACGTAACGCAGTTATATAAAACAGCTGAATTTACTTAATAAGCCTGACTAATGTTGAGTTCCAACATTTCTGCTTTTAAAATCTCTGAGGTGATGAAAAAGATTCAGCATTCTTGAGTTGGTTTATGCATGAGATGATGATGATGAGGACATGTCTGATCAGCTCTTTGAAATATCAGATTAAAGCAAAGGGACAGCTAAAGGGTCGTCCTAGATACAAAAAAAAAGAACTTGGAGTGCATGAGAGGTTTCAGTATCGTGTGTGAGGCCAGCTCTCTGTGACGCAGACTGTGTCCTGACTGATGAAGACATGCCACGGTGACGGAGCAAGTTCCTCTGTGCCAAGGCAGCCCTCAGGTGATGCATCCTCTCGAAGCAAACCCTGTGACTTAATTTTGAAGAGAGAGAAAATTATGAGCAACATCTGGTGACAGGCTGCAAGTCAAACTCAGAGGCAGAGCATGTTCAAACTTCATGATTCAAAACGACAGCAACAACAAATTTTATGGAAGTTGACATTTTGGGCAAATATTTATGACAGAAACTTGGAGGAGAAGCATCAGTGGGAATGGAGTATGAGTAGGCTACCCACTGCATTCAATATGAATGAGATGATGGAGACCTTTTACCTCTGGGACCTACATCCTTAACATTCATACATTTGCATTTAGTTGTGACTTTTTTGCACATTATGATCTTCTAAATCCAATTCTAATAATCTGAATTATGACTAAAATTAAAACTAAAATTGGATTAGACTGTGTTGGGCCTAGCAGTAAATGAAATCAATATAATAAACAGGAATTCAGTTTAATCTTGCAGCTAACATTTGCAACATCTCCAAAGGAGACGTATTCTTGTGACGCTATTGGTCCCCTGAGAAAACCCTTCCTCACCACCCAGTCTTTATCTTTGCAGCCATAGTTACCCAGCTGGAAGCTGTTGGCCATATGTGATGGTTGGACACTTGCTGGACAGCTAGATCTTACTACTGCACATTTGGATCCAAGATGAAGGATGGCTTGTTGTTACCAATCACAGACAAATCTTAAATTGTGATCAGCAGATTAGTGCATCTAGCATTCATAATGGGGGAAGTTGAGACATAAAGTTATAGTAGTTATATAGTTTTAGTTACTGTCTTAGTCGTGGTTCTCTTATGTTTTCTTTTGAGTGTTTTTCTTTGCTCCATGTTTTTATAGTCTTGGTGGTTTAATTCCTATTTCGTTGTGTTTTTCAGTCTTCCAGGTTTTTATTTGCTGCCCTCTTGTGTTCTCCTTTTTCCCTGGCTCCCTTTCTGTTCTGCTCTCTCCTCACCTGTTCCCAATCTGCTCATTAGCCCTCTCTTTGTTTCTGTCTTCTATAAATGCTCTCTCTCTTCTTGGCTGGGTCCTCGTCTAACTTCCTCCAACTCGTCTCTCTGAGCCTTCCTCCTTGTTACAGTGATGTCTGTTCCCTGATGTCTCCATGGTTTTTGGTACGGTTTGACTTTGTTTTCATTTTGGATTTTTGGATTCCCGGTTTTGCCATTTATTTGGACTTTGTTTTCATATTTTGGATTACCTGCCTCTGTTTTCTGTTCACTTTCATTAAATCACCAAGAAATCTCACCTCTGCCTTCCTGCATCTGCTTTCCGGTCAACAAACCTTAACCAAACCCTGACAGATTATTCTTATTGATGATGTGTACAGTAAGTTTGCTAAACTCTAACGATACCTGCCTGTTAGGTGTCAGAACTAATGTTTTCCCAAGCAGTTTATATAATTAGGGCAGTTCTTCTGTGTTATCATGTTTATTATGTACATAACAAAGATAAGGGAATGAAGTGAGGACACAGACAGAGTGGATTATTCTTAACAGCGAGTTCTTTGTGTTTTTATCTAACTCACTGTAATAGTTTGATAAGGCTGGAGCCATAGATGTCTCCTCATAAGAACGTATATGAAGTAATGAAGTAATGATGTGGCATACTGGAACTGTATAAAATGCTTCTTTAACTGTAATAAGAGGCCACTTCAATGAGATGTGAGCTTGGTTGGTAAGCGCTGCCTTCTGTAACTCAAAGCAACTTTTCTGGTCTGAGTAAGATTACAATTTCTGTCATAATCTGCTGTCATGTTTCATGGTTATTTAATACATATATATTATGAAGTATTATTTAAAAAATTTCTCCCGAGTGATTTCCTCTCAGGAAAAGAACCGGAGAGGGAAGCTTCAGTGTGTAAACTCAGAGTTTTACTGTAACCCAGTTAAATCTCTCTTTTTCAGCTTTTATAGAACTCTTTTAGAGAACCACCACAAAACGCTGGTCCATCTGCTGCCCTGAGAGAGGCCTGCGTGTCTCCATCCTGTGCAGAAGTTTTCCTAAACATCTGCACTGGGGTTGCCCACAACCAAGTGACTCAACCAGAGCAGCCTTCTTCCTACTGCGAGGCTGGAGAAACTATTCTCTAGGAAATCTCATGCCAAAAGCACGAGGAAAGTTAAATAAATTAAATTTGAGCATGTTTTTTATTTAGGTTATTTAATTTGACTTAAATTTAAAGAATATAAATGCATTTAATCTCTAAAAAACTGCATCAATCTTGATTTGAATGTGACCTTTTAGGGTTAAATTGGTTATGATTATTGTGTGACATATCATACTATCATCGGTTAAAGGCAGTATAAGAAATAAATATTCCCAAAGAGCTAGACCTGGGGAGACTTTGAGGGATTTCCTCCCCATATATCAAACTCAAAGTGAGCAGCAGAGAGCACAGAGTGTTGCTGGCAGTGATAACATCAACATCTTGCCTGCTAAAGCCCACAGGCTCCTTACCCAAGAGGAATTATTTGCAATAAATCTAATACTGCCTCTTATCCAGCTAGAGGAAGTGAAAAGGGAACAGACTAATACTGAGATGGCTGTCAGACTCAGACAATTTGTACAACAGACTTTTATGTAATATTTTAGGGGCTGCATTTGGTTTGTGTTGATTTGCATCCAGAAAAATTATGTCAGTTGTTTTATCCAGTCTCAGATGAATTAAATATTCTAGATATCTAAAAAACATTATTTCTAAATTATATGAGAATGTAACAATGTGTCTGTTTATACCTGTCTGAATTTGTATGAAACATCTGCTCACTAAGAGCTAATGAACAAGTAATTCTTCTCAAATTAAGAAATGTTTGATAGATTGGATCTAAAAAAGCTCTTTTATGGTGTGTTTTATTTCTTGGTGTTTTTTCTTTGTACAGCTGATGAATGCTTTTTCAGCTTTTCTGTAATCTTTTCAGAGCTAGTTTAGTTCTTACTCCAGTTAGTTTAACTCTTTCTCACAAAGTTGTCCTTTATCCAACGCTCACTTTGTCTCTGCAACTTCTCATGTCTTGCTTCAATTTACTTTTTCATGCCATTATTAAAATTTTCTAGAACACTCTTTGAGTGCATTTATGTGCAATATGCTTGTTTTATATTCAACTACCAGTCTACTCTTATTCCTGAATTAACAGAGCTTTCTGTTTTATTCTTAGTTTTACAAACTTAGCTGTTGTCTATGACGGAGTATTAGTGCCAGACTAGAGTTGTTTTTTTCTTCTATTTCGAGAAAAAAGTTGTAATATTACGAGAAAAAAAGTCACAATGAGAATAGACATAAAATTACGAGAATAAAGTTGTTATATTAAGACACAGAGAGATACAAGTAGTATATTATCACAACTCAAGAAGCAAGCTTCTTACAAGAAGCACTTTCTTCCCTAAAATGACGAATGTCGAGCATTATATGAAGTTATACTTTGGCTCTGGTTTGACAAATAAAATCTGTCAGCACACCAGCATCAAATTGGGCAGTATGTCAAAGTGGACTCAGGTTGCTGTTTGGTGGTGCTGGTTGGCCGTCATATGCTGGTCGGCGCTCGAAGCTTTCTCTCTGAAACAAATTGTGATTTGATAACTTCCTTCTCGTAATATTGCAACTTTATTCTTGTAATGTTACGACTTTAATCTCAGAATATTACAACTTTATTCTCATAATGTTACGACTTTATTGTCGTAATATTGCAACTTTATTCTCCTAATGTTATGACTTAATTCTCAAAATAAAATAAAAAAAATCTCTTGCCTGACCCTAATACTCTGTCATAGTTGTCCACTTGTTCCCAATAAGCTAACTATTTCTTTCTCCTATTTTGCTTGACTCTTCAAATTCAATGAAACAAAACATGCAGGCTGATAAGAGATGATGTCCTAACAGGGACCATGACTTTTTTTTTCTAGCAAACTAGCGTGTAAAGCTCTTTCACATCAGTTTGACTCTCAGAGAGGAGATGAAGTATCTCTTTGCAACCGAACATCACGTCCCTGAAGAGAACTTGTGTAGCAACTAGAACAAATTGGTGAACCAAACAATCTGCTTCTATTCATGTCTAAGGTTTAGCACTGTGTGGAGATTATACTATTTGAGAAGCATTATGTTGTTAAAAAAACTTATTTAAAAATACAATAAAAGAAATGTCAACCAGAATTCAGCTAATTTAATTTATCAAATTACACTTTTATAGCCGGGAGGAAAAAAGCATATCGCTCTGATGCATATGAGATGTGATGGCAGAGACATTTACCTGCAGTGTCTTTGGGAAACTTGCAGGGGACATGAGATGCAACGACTTGTGTTGATCTGTTCACAGCACACTAAGGCTTATGGATGACAAAGCATTACAGGTGGGCTTCAGGGAGAAGCTTTAAGGCTGAGGGTCCTTTTAAGTGAGACATATGTGTGCAAGAGGGGTGGGCGTGAGTGTGCATACGAAGTGCTCTTATTCCCTCGATCACAATTAAAAAAAAAGTTATTAAACTGTATTACTTCTTTTTTTATGTAAAGGCAAAATAACAAGCTTCCTGCTGCATAACAGCATGTGCTTATGTGCAGAGTGTGTTTAGTACCCAAAAATGTTACAGTACTCTATAAGGAGTAGTATAGAAAACTTTTTTACTAAAGCATGAGAAGAAAGTTGTCATTCAGTATATTACACATTAAAATTACATAATCAGACAGTTATGAGCTATTTCTGGTAATTCATAGTTTAAAATGAAACAGACCACACTGCCATAGTCAGTCTCAGTGTAGATGGATTTTGGATGTTGCACAAAAAGAAGTGTGTTTGAGGCATTACCTTAAAACAGATATGCATCTATTTTGGATTCTGTAACTGATGTGAATTAAGCTTCATAAGACCCAACTTCATCATCTGTGAAGTCAATCGACAGTGCTCAGAAATCAGCCGATTTTCATGCGATTGGCTCCCACCGACAACCAGCAGGTTATTATGAAGACAACTGATTTCAAGCAGTGGTTATTGTGTTGTAGATACGTTTCTTTCTCTGAGCAGACATGTATCTTTGCTCCAAGCTTGTTTTGGTCAGATCCCCAAATCAGGGGTAATTAACCAGACAAAATAGGTAAAAGAGACTGTATTCTGAGCTCAGACAGAACCAGTGGGGAATCAGTGTGAGAACACTGGGAGAATAAGGCAGCTTAAGAGGAGAGGTGAGAAGCACATTGGAAGATTTGATAAGTCTGCCAAGGAAACAGAAATCTGAAGGTGGAGGAGACGCTATGACTGGCCGAGGCAAACACCTTGTCTAACTGTTGGAGGTGGAAGAATGACAGTGGGGGGGGTCAGAGAAGCCTAGTGTACAGATAGACGAAGTGAGGATGGAGGACAGAAGGCAACTGCTGGTAACTGTGCTAGAAATAGGACCATGAAACAGTCCTTCTAGGGCTAAATTAAAATGGCTTTTCTAACCACTAACAATCTCAAAAGCATTACCGCTTCATTATTTTCCAAAATCAACTTTCTCATCTCCCCTTGAAAAACGGGATGGCTCCGTATTTAGAAGAAATGTTTATGGTTGGGTTTAGATGATTGAGATGAGATGTGTCCATATTTCCGATGGTATAAAAAAAAATCTTTTTAACAACATGAATGAATGGCTTTGAGTGGTTATCTGGTCAACCTGCCACGGTTGCAGTATATGTTGTTGTCACTAATGAGCTGCTTAGATTGTTCTGTGACACCCTGTCGGTCAAGCTCCAGGCTTTGTCCCCTGTATCATGCTGTTCTCCTAGCCACCATTTTTATGAGCTCTGACTGGTTGTCATGGTTGCAAAACAGCAAGATTTTTGCACAATTTCCTGCTCCCGACTTTGAACAGTTACAGTAGATGGTAGTTTCTCACTGTTCCAGCTTAACTCTACACTATGGCACAACATTATGGCCATAAATAAGCAGATTGGTAAGATTGGTGTGGAAGAACCAGACAGTTCTGCACAGACATCTGACCTCAATCTAACAAAACACAGTTGGAATGAATTACAATAGAAACTGGAAGCCAGTCCTACTCATCCAACATCAATGTATGACCTCAAAAATGCTGGAAGAATGGTCAACAGTCCTGTAAACACTTCTAAACTTTGTGTCGGAGAGTTAAACCTGTAATAGATTCATAGTATCAGCCTAAATCAGGGATGTGAAACTGGTCCCAGAAAGGGCCGTGTGGCTGCAGGTTTTCTTTCCAACCAAAAAATAGCACACCAGACTCCAGTCATCCCATCAAGTAAGTCCAGTCTAAACATGATGACTTGATGGGATGACTGGAGTCTGGTGTGCTATTGCTTGGTTGGAAAGAAAACCTGCAGCCACACGGCCCTTTCTGGAACCAGTTTGACATCCCTGGCCTAAATCATATCAAACCCTGTGGTTCAACAGTGGGATGGCACTTTGTATGTAAGATACAGCCATTTTGGATGTGATCAACCACTAAATCGCTGTTATTAGTGGTTATCAGTCCCATAGAATGGCTCCAGACTGTGCCCCCTCTACCTTCTTTTAGTTTCTTATGGCTGATAATATGCAGCTTCGCGTTGATAGGAGCCACTTCGGCTATGTCTAAAACCTTGCATTTTATTTAGTATTTACCTAGTTTATACTTTTTATCTACTTTATTAAGCCTTCCAATCAGGCTGATTAGCCTGTCTCGGTTTAGTCTCCCATATGTACACCACCTCTGCGGTTACGCATTGCTGGTCTGTTGTTTACTGCTTCCTCATCTCTGGTTCCTCATGTGAGTTCTCCCTGACATTTTGGTTATCTATATTTTGGTTCTCAGCATTTTTGTATTCTGTATTTCTGCCTCAGTGACCCATTAAATCTGCAAGACTAAACTCTGCCTCCTGATTCTTGCCTTTGGGTCCTCAAAAACGTCTATCCAAACGTGACAAGCTCTGCTTAAATATAACTAGAAAACAAATAGAATGACACAAAATGGAAATGATACCAATGAATGACATAAATCAAAGTGTAATTAAAAACTCAAAAAGAAAACTTAAACTTAAAACTTTAGAACTGTAAATATACAATCATTTGTTTATATTACTATTTTTTGTTTTAATGTTTTTATTAATGTTTTTCAAGGCTGCACTTTAAAAAATGAAATTGTCTAGAGATTTTTTAAACAAAAATTCCTTTTGTATACACTCATGGATACAAAATGACAAAATAAATCTGTCTAAGTCTAAGTCTTAAACAGAATCAAAACTTCCAGAAAGCTCAGAATCATTATAATATGAGATTCTATGGGGGAAAGGGTTGTTCAATAGAAGCAACGTGCTGATCAACTTTGTTTTTTATTTCCCATGAACTACTAAAATTATGTTCAGATTACCCATAATTTCTGTGGCTGTAAGATGCAAAAAAATAATGCTTATTTTCAGCAACTTATTTTGGTTGCTGATTTCGTTATATAGTTTATGCACCTATTCAGTTAAAAGTGCTCTGCATAAAGCAGTTCTAGTAAGAAGTATAAAACAACTCATAAATATCTAATTTAATATTGATGTAAAAATGCAATTCAAACTAATTCACAACAAGTTCATGTAAATAAAATAAAAGTGCATTCAGAATTCTAAAACAAAAACATATTAGATCTGCTACATCTGAATTGGATGATTTATTGACTGAATGTTTTTTTTGAAGCAGATGAAACGGAGTAAATAGTGTTTGAAGATGAGTGACTCATCAAAGTGGAATATGTGAAAAATAGAGCCCTCAGCAGGAGAGTCCGTTAAAGATTTTCTTTTCTTTAATGAAACCAAAATAATCACTATTCAGCTGAGACTGTAGTTTATAATAGACCAGAAATACTAAAATACAATTAAACTAATCCATGCACACATCACCTTTATTGAGAAGCAGTTATTTAGAAATTAACGCGCCACAGAGAAACAAGCAGGTTAGATCAAAAACGTATTTCATTTACTTGAAGGTTTCATCTTTACAGTTCAGATCACAACCATTCATTACACCCTCCAGCAGGCCATTATTACATGTCTTAAGGTAACCACAGTGCAAGGCAGGTATCATATTCTTTAACAAAAACACAGCAGGATCCAACATCATCTATAAGTTTATACAATTCTTTAAAAAAGAAAAAGCTTTTGTCTCATTCACCAAAAAATATTTTATTGAAGCTTTTTATAAGAAACCAACATGAAGTACTACATATGTGTGATGTGAAACGAAAAATAGATACATTGTCGAATTTTCAGAAATTTTAATTTTTTGAAAATATCTTCAGCCTGCTCAAAAGTCCAAAGGCAGATTGGGTCAGGATCAGGCAAACAATCAGGTACGCTAGAGAACTCTCATCAAAGGCTTAAATAATCTAGTACTGATGACTGGGAGCAAGCAGGTTAAAAAAGAGACTGGAGCAGGTGACACAGATGAATGATAATGAGAAACTAGGCAAAGCTAGAAAGGTGAATAAACCATTAAGCCATTAAGTCATCAGCGCAAAGATCATGACAGTCTACAAATATTATGAACAGGACCGTTGGCAGAGGGCAGCCCTATTGGAGTCCAACACTCAATAGGAATATGTCTGACTTCATACTGCAATGTGGACCAAGCTCCTGCTCTGCTTGTACAGAGATGGGTTGTCCCATAGTAGAGGAGCCCAGGGAACAGCATAGACAAAAAATGTGGACTGGTTGGGCAAACTCCAACAAACCGTTTAGCACCTTGCAGAGAGTATAAGGCTGGTACACTGTTCCATGGCCAGGAAGAAAACCAAACTGCTCCTCCTGAAGTTGAGGTTCGACATAAGGTGGACTCTCCTGTCCAGTAATGAGCCGTAGGCATTCCCATGGGGTCTGAGACGGGTCACCCTACAGTTGGAACACTCTCTCCAGTCCCCCTTCTTATGCAGGGAAACCACCAACTCTGCCTCCCAGTTTATGGGCACTGTCTCCGATCTCCGCTACACCAGACCGAAAACATCCAGAGCTCTAAGGTATTCAGGACAGATCTCATCTTCCCCCAGTTTTGCCACCATGAAGTTCTTGGAGAGTGACTTCAGCCAAATCTGGTATAATGAGAAGAGTGTGGCGCAACTGCAGACCTAGAAGAGCATGATCATTCACCTAAGGCTTGACTTGGAAGGCATTAAACAAAAAACCTGTGAAGACGTTTATAGTAATTCCGGAAGAGCAGTAGAGATCCAAAGTTTAGGATTGGATTTACATGATAATCATTGATTTTGTACTGTAGACCCATTTGTGTCTGTCAAGAATTAGGGCAAATTATAGTCTGCAGCAGGCCATGTAAGGAGACTCAGAAAACAAGTGTTTGTCTGAAGAACTATTTGTGGCAAAAAAAAAAAAAAACAAACCATGATAATACTGCACTTTACCTACATTATAAAACCTACATATTGATCATTGGAGCTGGCATCATACCATGGGGTTGCTTTGGTTCACTACAGGCAGTATGAATGAAATGAAATGCTTCATAGTTTTATTTGAAATGGTAGAAGACTACAAATAAAACCCTTCAATTAAACTTCATTAGAAAAATGCCAAAGCATCCCATTAATCTGGTATGACTACAAGGATTTCAGCTTATAAAATATTCACTCTCAGATACTCGCACTTCTTGGCAGGCTTCCTTTGCCAGAAAAAGGACCAAAACAGGAAAACAAAGGTCAAAGCATGATGAGAGCAATGAGAAATAGATGAAGTCATGATATGTCACCCCCTAAACCTTTCCTCTGCTGTACTGCAGTCTAGTGAACAAATCAGTGCACTGAATATCATGACTCTTCCTCCCTGACAGGACTCCCACAGTGAGCTCCTCACAGTCACATGGCTGCTGCAGATTATGATACGGTTGCAGCAGAGACTTAGATGAGAAAATAGGTAACTTAGCTGCTGTTTGTGGATATTCTCCTGCAGCGATACAGATAAAATCCACAGCTGTTGAGCAGCATATGAAACGGTGACACAGCGAGAATCCCAAACTTTGCTGATATCCACCTGAAGCTACTGCAGATGTTGGACTGATCAAATAAAATACAGCATATTTTAAGCTTCTAAAACCAAAAGCAAGATGAAGCTTTTTTTACTTCAGTTAATTTTCTTCTTTAGAAGAATAAAACATTTTTTTTCTGCTGCCCTTCTCTATCTGCCGCACATCCTCCTGCCAACCTATTTGTCCTTTCTCTCATCCCGTCTCCTGTTCCTGGGGCTCAGCGATTGTTCTTGTTATCGTTGAGGAGTGCGCAGGGGCTTCTTGTCAGTGTGTTTGATGATGAGATGGTGAAAAATGAGGCAGGGGGTGGCAATTTATCAGCACTTGAGAGGCGTGCGGCGGCATTCTGGGCAGAGGGAGGTGAGGTAGCGTAGAGGGTTTTTCTGTATAAGGCCGGGCATGATGAAATGTATGCGATTTCCCCTCCACTGCGTCAGACAGACAGACGGGAGGGTGAATAAATAAAGAGACAGACAAAGGGGAGGGAGTTTTCCTCTATCTGCAGAGGCTTTTTTCTTTTATTCCTATTGCCCTCTTCCTCTTTCCGTCCATTTAAGTAGATGCCTAACATTCACTTTTTCTTCGCTTTTCTTCTCTTCAGCAAATAAGTTTGTTTTCCAGGAAACAGAAACCCAACTTTTTACAGAAAGTAAGAAATAGAAAAGGTGTAAAACTCTTTATTTTATATATATATATATCATAAAACAACGTTTTATTGAATGATGATTCATGTGAAGGACATTACTGTAAAACATTAGCCGACTTTTACCTTAGTTGTATTGTACATTAATGTTTCTTTTTGTCTAAATAATGGTAAAAGAATAGGTCAGATAAATGTGTGCTATTTAGTAAATGATCTATATTTTTATTGCAATTTTCAATGATAGCGTCACAATTAGATATTTCCAGAAACTTTGCAGTTGTAGCTGGAGATAAAAACAGGTAAAGAAAACTTAGTAGAAGCGCTTAGTACAGATGTTTTACCCGCAAGCATGCCATAAGCATACAGCCAGAGCCTACAATAAAATGGTTCAAATATGAGCAAATTCATCACTTATAACTGTCCAGTCAAATTTCTGCTGTAAATCTAGATTAGGATGTGTATGAAGATATGAATACGATGTTCAAAGCTTTTATGTGGTCTGACTGAGCCATTTTGTGAAGATGAATAGATAAAAAATGTCTCCAAGCTGGTAAATACTGATCTGTGATGTTATTCTGTTAAAATGTTATACTGAGTATGAGGAGATGATTATAAATAAACATCACAGTTTATAGGTTTTGTTTTCAAGAAGAATTAACATTGCAAGTCATTGTGAATGTTGTTTATGTCTGTATAAGATGTGCGAGATGAATACAATTTAAGCCAGCACTAAAAAAGGACATTAGCAGCAAAAATGCCAAAATGATCTAGATAAAGAAAAAACATGCTCAAATATGTCCTCAGTGAATCCATCTGTTTATATCTCAAAAACAATCAGAATGTGCCAAAGATTTGATCTGTGTGCCAGATGAAGGAGGAGTTAAGCAAAACAGAGATAAATATGTACAAAGAGCTAATAAGTCCAAATAAAGGCATGTTGGTGAGCAAGAGAGAGAGAAATAAGTAGTTATGGTAAAATGAGGAGTAATAAGAAGAAGAAACAGAAGGATGGAGAAACTGCCTGCAGATATTCTTAAAGAGAGAAAAATGGTACCGCTCTGACGCTGGCTTTTATTTTATAATAAAACAGAACAGGGAACAGGGAGTGTTT
>NW_015150579.1:956718-983067 GCF_000732505.1 Cyprinodon variegatus
ACAGCTAAACAAACTTAAGTGATGCAGAGAGATCTCAACTCTTCTTTTCTAAAAGCATGCAATAAAGCAAAAACAAATAATTACTTTGTGCAAAACCACGGTTTAGGCTTGAAGCAAGCCAACAGGAAAAATAAGATAGACTATATGGAGGGTAACAGGAGTTTCTCTGGTTAACAGTCACACTCCCTTGTAGCTTTAGCAACAAGCCACTTTCCTTGTACCGCCATAAGTTTTTAATAAGGCTGATTCCCAGCAGAGCTCATTGCCCAACCTTGTGCCGAGCGCCTCTCCAACATTTTCCATGACATTTCAGAAATGTTCCGTAAAGGGCAGCAGAGTTTGTATAACAGCATGAAGCTGATTGAACCAGTCTCTATAATTGAAAGTGAATGGTTTGTGGATGTGCCAAGCTATCAGCATTTTGGGTGTGTTTTCTTCTGTCTAACCCTCGTAGGTTTGGACTCCTGCTCCTTGGCAGTCATGTGCATCACATCACTTAGAAATTCAATTTATCAGACTATTTTCTTTTCCCATACTGTTTCTAGTAACCAATTCTCTCAAAATGTGCCTCTGTAGTCTGTCGTTATCACTTTCTCAGCTGTTCAACCTGTCATAAAAGCTTATTAACTGTTTATCTTTTTCCACAACTGTCTAAAAGTATAATCACATGGCTGTTTGACATTTCCAGTGATCAACATTTAAAGAAATGAAATCCAGAATGTAAGAAGGATATTACCGTCCTCCTAAGCTGTTGTCTCATTCCTTTTACTCTTATTTTGTATTTTATCTCATTCTCTAGAGTCGTCTTCACTCCATCTTGATCCATATTTTTGGGATCCCCTGTCTTGGTGCTCCATTTTTCATTTTTGTGCTGTCCTTAGCCTAATAAAGACAGAAACAGTTTCTTGTTGTCTACCACCCAGGGGCATTCAAGGGTCACACACTGTCTTAAACTTTCAGTCACAGAGGAGAATCCGTTTTTTTTTTCTGCCTCTATGACAGTCTTAGATCATACTGAAGAAGTTTATGTGTCTGAAATAATCCAAAATAGAAAGTCTTATCTTGACGGTCAGAGACTCTGTTTCTTTTATTTGCAAGCGAGTAAATAACTAAAAGTAATGAGAGACATGGTCGTGAGTTATGTAGACACTGAAATAAATACCTCCATTTTGAGAGTGTAAGGGGTGTAAGGATCATGAACAGGAACATAGCTAAGTCGGAGACAAAACAACAGGAGAGACTGGCATGAAAAAATGAGAAACAAGATTAAATGAAGGTGTGATCATGAGGAGAGGAGAAACAGCTGAAATCATTGAAGAGAAATAGCTGAAGGAAGAGACCAAATCAGCAGAAGCCAAAAACATTAGGAAAATATCCATCTGAAAATATCAAAATAGACAGAATAAGTTTTGTTCACTTGTAAAACATTTGAGTAAGTGTACAAACCACTGTATTTTTGGTCCCCCTCCCCCCTCAAATATGCTATATAAAAACATGTTAAAAAATCAAAACAACTAATTTAACATCACTTTCAGTTTTCAACTACAGGAAAATGTGCGATAATATGAGCTGAAAGGTCATCATTTAAAAAGTCTACCACATGATAAAAATATAATTTATCCAATTATGAAAATTGTGAATGAAATAAAAAATAAAAGAAATTGGATGTACTAACCTGGAAAGAAAGGGAATGTAAACATCATGACAAAAGGCTGGGTTTATGTTGCTAACTTGAATGCTAACCAGATTTACATTACATGTAATGTGAGTCTGGAGTTTAAATTTCAAGCTAACTGCACGATAAGGAGGGAGGGGAACGTGGGCTAACTGATCAAGGCAAGGCAAGGCAAGTCAAAATTTATTTGTATAGCACAATTCAGTACAAAGACAATGCAAAGTGCTTTACATGATTAAAATATAGGAAGATAAAACAGAATCAAAGCAAGTAGGAAAAAATTAAATAAAAAATGCAGAAACAGATCAGTACTGTATTCAACCATGCACTGTTCCACGTATCGTTTTTATCGGATCAATACAGTTATCCTCTATGTTCACGCACTATGGACTCACAGATTGAAGGCATTGCTTTCAGCTTCATCAGGAGGGGACAGGGAAAAAGGCACAGTGTTGGTAAGTGGCAGGATTTAAAAATCTCCCCTCTCATCGCATTTAAGAAAAGTTACAGACCACAGCTGTAAAGGCAGCTAATACTAGCAGTAATGGGTACATATTTAGGTTTATATATATGAGATAAAAAACCAACTCACAACTCAATATTTAACAGGGTGTCCTATTTGTAGCTAACTTTACTACCAAGAGGACATATTTATCTAAAAACAGCTTGAATTTGTCTAAGGGCTTATTTTTTGGTCACAGGACGAATCTTGCTTAGGGGATCCAAATATATCTTTAAAATACAACTTATGACTAACTTTCACAGCTTATGTGAAATAAAAAAATAAAAAAAAACTGAAAAATCTATTGATGTTGTGAGTAGTTTGAAATAGTTTTATTTCCTATTTCCATCACATTAAACTTGCACACAGCCTGGTGTAATTTTATCAACATTAGCTCTCTCTGGGATTTAAAAAAAGTATTCTAATTCATATATAAGTGAATTAAAAAACAACATATGCATCCAAATAAAGAGATTTTTTTTGATTCTGGACTTGTTCTTTCTCTGAATGGGAATCATACAAGTATAAAATCTTAACTCTTGATATTGTTTAGCAGCAATGTCCAGCTGAAAAGCCTAACTTATGTTCCATTGAAAAGATTAAGATGTTAACATTACGCAAAGTAAAACCTACACCATATCATATGGGGCAGCTAAGGCGTGGTACATCAGATCAAATGTGCCTCCAGCGTTGTTAAGTTAGAGCAAGGGTAAATACGGGTTATACCTGCCAACTCAGCACAAAGCCTCCCTCCCTGTCTTTATCTCTTTGTAGAAAGGAAGATCAAAGCTCCGCCAGAGGATTCACCACATCAGTGAGCTTCCAAGATGCACATGGATATGCCATTCTGTTGCCAAGTACTGCACTGAAATACCCGAGAGCACGTACAGCCTCCTGTGCTTCCATGTGTGCTACCTTAACAGTTCATTTTATCATCTCTGCTTCAGACATGAAGATTTGATTATAAGCATGTTTGAAAACACTTGGCTTCATGTGGTGAATGATGATTAGACTTTTGAAGGAACCAGACGTGCTAATGGTCTGCAGCTTTCATCAGTAATGAGGGAGGCAGGGTCAAATTGGGGAGCGCAGTGTGTTACTTCAGATGAGACTCTCAGGATCAAAGGTTCTTCTGAGCTTAACATGCTTCTCTCTCTCTCACAGCCTGTGCATCTCTGGATAACCCCAGACGTCCTTGGATCACCTTTGCCCCACCCACACTCAGATAAAGATGCAGGGAAATGCAGAGGACCTGTCAAAGTCTCTTAAACTCTTAAATCCACCCAGTATACAGCAGAGAGGTGAAGTCGGTTCGTTACCAAGGCAAAACTGGTTGAACTCACAAAACTGCATTTTGTTTTTAAACTTATTTGATGATGTAACAGAAAATGTTATTTTCTCACTACATACCTACTGCTTATTTTACTGACTATAACCCCATTTGTTTTTGTTTTTTTTTTCCTACACAAAATAAATACACAACATTGCAAATATATTTCTCAATTTTGTCCGTTTCCAGCGTCAGTTTACTTGGATTAATCACCACATCACATCTGAATAATTTAGATCTTAGCCAACAAGTAGAGACTTTACTTTGGGATTTTGGAAAAGTCCTTGATGAGTCACTTGCTGTTTCTGTTAAACCTATGTTATGAGTCAAAATCACAGCAGTGACACAAACCTCACACTCAGCTAGTTTTTTAAAGATGGGTGTGATGTGTATGGGTGAGAATCCACACCTTTGAATCTTTTGTCACTTACCTAAGTGTCTTATTCATGCATCAGTAGCTGGGAAGTGTATGCGTAGGTATTCTCTGGAGCGAACATCAGCCTGTAGAGGAGGAGAGTGAAATAGAAAGAGGGGAACAGGAAGAGGAATAGCTTTTTAGAGTCTAAACTAGATTTTTTCACATCCCATCCCAAATGAATCTTTGAAATGTACACATTATGAAAAGAAAAGCGTAAGGGTTCCATACTTGGACCCTAAGGATTAAACAATTAGGCTGTTATGACAAGAAAAATGCATTTTTTTAAAACAAAATATGAGGAAATAGTTATGTTTCAAGCTTCTGAAGATCTATCATCGGTATGTTTGTATCATGCTGCGGTGGGAGGACCAACCTAATTTCTTTTCTTGTTTTGCTTTGCTATCCATTGAAAATTGTCACGAGAATTCAGAACTCGTGTTTAACTTTAGGAAAAACATGTAATGTTTTCATAAGAACTACAATTTTAGATTGAAATTAAAAAAATGCACCAAGTAACACAGTATCACTGCAGAGCCTCAGATGTTTTGTCTTCCAGCGCTGCTATGACCCTTCTGGAAATAGTGCTGCTCCCTTTGCCTCCCTTTTCACCTCTCTGTCTATAGAAGTTGTATAAAAAGGCAGCTGAGTGACTGAAAAGGCACAAGACTCCAGGTATAGATGGTATCTGTAACAGACTCCTGAAGAACTGAGCATAGATTGATCCTGTGTTGTTGAAGACCTTCCTTGTTTCAGTACCAACACCACTCAGCCACAAGTCCTCAATAACTAATCAGTTGTTCCCTCACATCCCAGATCACGAAGGTCTTAGATAGACTCCTGTCGGCCCATCTTAATGCGGTCATAAAACGGGACTGATGGACCCAGTATTCAAGGTGAGACAACCAGTAGGAAAGTAGAAAAAGTTTATTAAAAACAAAACCATAAACAAACAGAACTGAAGTGCAGGGTTGTGGATCTGCGACCACGGCGACTGCAGAAGGGGGGCCAGGGCACCGCTCAATCACTGACACTCAGAAGGGAGAAACACAGGTAAGTGACCACAATCATCTGACAGGAGATGACCATCAAAGTGAATCATTACCTGGTTTAAAAGTTCAGTCCATCCTCTCAATAATAGGCAGGAACAGCCAATGCATTGCTAACTAGATGCGGCACTGAGCCGCCCATAGTGCCCCCTGATGCTGCAGCCCCAGAGAACAGGCAGGAAGCCGGTCCAGGTCAGGGGAGAACAGATCAGGCAGGAACAGTTAAGGGATCCATGAGTTCTCTGCTCGATCAGAGGTTCTGACCCAAACAGGAACAGAGGGATCCAGGCTTCCAGGAATCCTCAGAAGGCAGGTACAGAGTCAGATAGGTCCAGAAGTGTGCCCAGACTGACACACACAGATGCAGACAGGGGAACTGCCTAAGGCATGTTCAGAGTCCTGTGTGCGAGCAACCAGCTCAGACAAAAACGCACAGACAGGCAGAATCCAGCAGGAGTGCAAAAGTGGTTCAGAACAGATCAGGCAGGGACAGACAGGGCCAGTGGATGAGAGGGAACGGAATCAGGCAAACAGAATCAGTAGAAAGGCTGAAACACTCTCACCACTGGTTAGGGAATTAACTCACCTGAAGACACTAGAGCCAGAATAATCTCCTTACTGGAATAGGGGAGATAAACCCTTGACTAACTTAAACTTATGAAAACAGAACCTAAAGACATCTAACAGGGAACAAACAAACAGCAAACAATTATCTGGCCTGGAAAGCTGGAAATGAGCCCAGTATAAAGTAAAAGACGCAGGTGGATGAGATAAGTGATAATTGGAGACCAGGCAGAGTTAGGCAGGAGAAAGGCATTAACAATTAAAGCCAGCTATCAGGGCAGATCATGACAAATGCACAAACAAGCAGCTATCAGGAACCCCTGCAGTTTTCTTACTGCTTTGGAGTTAAAGATGCCATCATATACTTTCTTCAACAAACCCACCGTCATTTAGACCAGTCAGACAGCAGCATGAGGATTTGATTACTCCGGTGCAATTTCACATGATTCAGTCTGATTTGTTTTTCAGAAAATCAAGAAGACGGGGGAGGAGGAATCAGGTATTTAGCATCACAGGAGCACCACAGGGGACAGTACTCTCACTATTTTGTTTTAATGTGTACACCTCTAACTTGCAGCACCAGACAGAGACGTGTCTTCTGCAGAAAAACTTTGATGACTGCAGTAATTGGGTTCATCAGAGAAGAACATGAAGTACAGGAAGCCAGTGAACCACTTTGTGGCATGATGTAGAAACAGTCGTCTGATCCTGAATATGAACAAAACGAGGGACAAGATTGCAAATTTCAGGAGAAAGGAGGGCAGTTCCATCACTATTAGTATCATAGGGGGAAAAGTGGAGTTGGTGGAGGAGTATAAATACCTTGATGTTCAGCTGGACAAAAGATTTGACCGGAGACACAACTGCGAAGCTATCTACAAGAAGGAACAAAGCCAACTGTACTTTCTAAGAAAGTACAGGTCCTTCAGTGTTTGCACCTGGATGCTGCATACCATATTTGTCTGGTGTGGAGAGTTTGCACACACTTGAAAGTCATAAGCTCTTTAGTTAATCAGAAAACAGCATCTTCATAAGAACGTTGAGAGGGCATGCTGAGATACGACAGATGAAAATAAAACTTCCTTGAAAATTGTTGTCTGATGAAGCTATTGCTTCCCTCAATTATACACTTCAGATGTATAACTAGCTAACTCCATCCACTAGACCAAGATCGTCAACCACTCTGTTCATCAGACCGGGTTGTCTCCCTAGGTAACAAAGCGAAATGTGTATGACGTCATCTGTGCGCCGGACTGGAGTTGTGATAAGTAGCCCGGGCCACAGGCGGTTACGCTCCACTCCTTCTATTCATTCAGCTAGTTAATCTGAATCGATAAATTCCATTTCGAGAGCGAGATCATCTGTGGTAGTAGCACTAGACATCTTCCACGCATGAGAGTAAAACTAGCAGCAGTTCAGCGGACAGGATGAATAAATGGTAGCTGTCTGGTGGACAGTGATTCGCCTACGTTATGAATGCTGGCATACCATAAAGAATCAATTATGAACAGTTTAGTTTGTGCCTTCAACTCGTTGCCCATAGAAAGACGTTAAGTGGATATAACCTCACGGAATATCTTCAGAAAGGCTCCAAATTACACAAAACGTATGTGGGTGAGTAGAACATGATGTAATAACGTAAAATCAAGAGGCCAATTTAAATAAAAACGATGTTCCCCTTTAAGGAAGGAATGTAGAGGAACCAGCAAACAGTAACTGCAGAGGAGGAGTATAACTCCCAAACAGAACAAAGAATTGAATAATCAACTGATAGGTAGAAGGACCTAGAAGGGAGCTGGGGGAAGGAGACTGGCACAAGCCGGCAACAGAGAATAAACAAGAAATACATAAGTGCTCAAATACAACCAGAAAACAACTAGAATGACATAAAATGGAAATATCACCAATGACCAAGAAAACACAGAATGACATAAATCAAATTATTATTGAAAATTAAAAAAGAAAAGTTATACTGAAACAAACAGTCCAGAAAGGGCAGAATCATGACATTGTGAGATAGGGATATTTGGCGGAACAAGCAGTTCCACACTAAACCAGAGGGTGGCAGCAGTGACTATCGAAAGCCTCAGCACGGGACTCAAAAAGTCGAAAGGTGTTTTACTGAAGACAAAAACACAAGAAAAGGAAAGGTTGATGATTTTTTAAGCAGGATCAATTGAAAACTTGTGAAAAGAGGACATTTCTACCAAAGGTGCACCTCATGCCAAAGAACAATTCATTTAAATCTGGTAATGAAACAGATCATATGGGAGTTTTAGCTATAGTTATAAGTCACCAAATGGGGCAAAATGTAGTGCTTGGGAGAGTCTGCGCTCTCTGAGTGCTATTCTATTTTATTCCTGTTTCCAGTTCTTTAAGAAAAATCTTGATTCTATAACAACATATTCATACTGAGCTTCATTGTTTTATTTATTATTGGTTTTAGCTTAGCATCATTTGTTTCTGAATCTAGGTGTTAACAGGAGGTGAAGCAGCCCAGCTGTGCTTAACACACTGAAGCGTGACACTAGGGGTATTTATCCATAAATAGTCTGCACGTTTTTTAGCAGTGACAAGATGATCTCAGATGTTGTTTTTACTCCTTCCAGCCTGTTTTTATAAAAGGCTTGTAAGAATTTAAATCAATATTAAAAACCTGCATGGAAGGGAAATTTTGTAACACCGCCTTCAGTAGTGTTTTTACACTACTCTGTGCCTGGTGGCTAAAAATACTCTTATTTACATATTTCTATGCCATCCATAAAAGCTTATGTGGTAGTGGTTAGAGTGAAAACCACATGGGTACAGATTTCCTGAGTGGAGAGTGCCAGATTATTTTTGACAAATCCCTGCATTCTGCACAAAATAACCTATTAAAATGGATTAGCATACATAAATATCACTTATTTATATTATGTAACAGAAAAGTTTCTACTAGTTCCCAAAAGCTGTTTGAGATCAGGGTATTACATGCAGACTCATGCACAACTGCAGGGCTGCTTTGCTAAAGAAGTAGAAGGAAAATAGTTAATACTTTGTTTTCTGCACATCCTGCTCTTGGTTTGCCTACAGATGTTCATGTACCAACAGTGTGAAGATTGTAGAGTGAAAAAGATGGAATAAGAAACAGAAATTATTTAGTGCAGAAATAGGGCAATAAAAGCATATAAAAAGAATACATCAATATCCAGACACAGGAAGATAATGAATAACTCAACAGTAGACAATAATATGTTTAATCATAAAATAACATAATTTAAACCTTTTACCATTTCACTTAAGAGGCAGGTCATGTTTAATTTTTCACACCAGATAAATTATCTTAAAAAAAAAGTGAAAATTGCCCACCAAAATAAAAGCAAGAGTTTGAATTATCGTAATTATTTTAACTATTGTTAATAATTGACCAGACTTTCCGTCTACCCTAAGATGCATCTTCGTCTTCTCCAAGCTCTTTTACCCCAGAAGCATTTCACATGAATAACCACATTCTTAAAAGCAGGGGTTTTAAACTCAAGCCCTCTATGGTTGTATCCTTCAAGTATTGTATAAGTCCCTGGTCCAACTCAGTTACATCATGTGACTTACCTCCTCAGTAGGTAGTAAAGTTCTCCAGAGTTCTAAAATGACCCGATTATTTGCTCAGTGTGTTGAAACAGTGACACATCTAAAAGCTGCCTGACACTAAACCCAAACCTGGGCCAGACAATGGCTCAAGGACTGGAGTTTGACATCTGTGCTCTGAGGGGAAAACTTTAACTTGTTTTTTTCTGAGGCAGAAGAATGTATTAAAGATCAGCGCTGAGGCTCATGGCAGATAACAATGAGGCCAAACAATGGACAAAAAAATGCCAAATCATGAACAGTCCTAACAATAAGTTATATGGATGTCCCGATAAACTTTCTGATCCCTGATACAATATCCAATATTGCAACATTGACCCAATATGATATCAGCATGAATCATACATACTTTTAGTACTTATTTGGTAGTGTACAATATTAGGAAGGGTTGATCAAGTCATTAATCCTTTTCCCACAACCAGAACATAATAGTCAACGACAGTAGTAATGAGAAGAACTCAGCAATTAAATATTAACCCATGGGTTAAACAAACTCAATTTTTTTTTTTAAAAGCCTTTAACATTTTTTTTAATTATCATGATAAGGATGATAATAAAGGTTTGGTTTTTTCGATATCAATATGGAAATGGGAATTACTTTTTTAAAATAATGTTTCCGTTTTCCATCTGCTTTGCATTATGAACATGTTTGAAATCTAGCAAATGTTGACCTTAACAACTTCTAAAGCTAATTCCACCTCACTTCCTACTCGCCATAACAAACCTCGGTTCATAAACATATGTAGTTCCACTTAAATGTAATTTGACTAAATTAGATTATCAGTGTTTCTGTTTTATTCCATTTTGATATTACCTTCATTGGTCCTCTTTAAACTATTTGTTTTGTAGGTGTATTTAATCCGGTTAAATGTTACAAGTAAAGTTGCTTTAGTTAAATATTTAAAGCGATACTAAAGAACTTTCAGTTTTTGTTGACCTTGGTCAAAAGCTGTATTGTTTTGTCTACAGGAAGACAGCATTTTCCATAAGGAGCAGCATAATGCGTGGTAAAATCTGGATCTCCCACTCGCATGTGGTTAGATTCAACTAAATTTCTATTTCCAGTGGCTATGTGACAGAGGAATAGCGATAACGTAATGAATCTAACTGTGGCAAAACAATGTCAATAAGAAAATAAGAAAATATGAATATCAAGAATATCTCAGAGAAATTTATTCGCCACTGCTTCTGTCTTTATAACAAAATGGGGGAAGAGGGAAGTTAAGTATAGCGTAAAGCAGTCTGCACATTTGTAGATGTTTTTAGAGTTACTGCCTCCTTGCTCAAAGTTGTTGTTAGTTTCGGTGAAAGTGATACATACCCTCTTAGGCCATGACAGAGGTGTCATTTAACTAATTATTGACGTATAATCACGAAAGTTATGAAAATATTATGAAGTTTGAAAATGTAATTAGGGTTGGTTAAACATAAAGTTGATGGATTATGTTGTATTTTGAAAGAAGCTGATCAAGTCCATAATCTATGTGTGCGGTGTTTGTTGTCTGAAAATACCAAAGCCAAAGTTCACTCTTTCAACTATTGTTATATAATAAAAAAACGTATCATGCAGGTAACATAAGAACAGAGATCGAGAGTTGTTTGGCTAGTAGGCCTTTGGCTCTGAAGCAAAACTTTATTCCAATTCAACCGACACACATCTCCACAGAGTAAAGGTTTTGGTCCAGTGGTCTGAGGCAGGTCATTTCCCTCCATCACTGCTGAAGCTCTGAAGTTACAGCCACATGCTCCACTCCCCCCATCACTTGTAAATTCTGATTCAAACATATTTATGCTGTTTCCTCCCTCAGCAATTCACTTTACTCAACTTTTCTGTTTTTTCTGACCACATCTTCTCATCACTCACTATTCAAACTTTGTCTTTGGCTCTTGTCACATCCACCCCTGGGCAACTCTTAGGTCTCTTTCCAGCTCCTGACCCTACTCCCAATGGACAACCACAATCCAGTGGCGAAAGCAGCAGAATGTCAGACAGCTATATATTAACATTCCGACAGCCTCAGGGCCCTAAGGTGAGCTACACTCTAAATCAGTCAGGTTCCCGGAGAACATTCAGAAAAACCATACAACCTAACCAGCAGCTGATACGGGAGGAGCTAAGGTGTCAGTCTTCATGGATATTCTCCCTTTTTTGGTTTAGTGAAATAACTATTTTACAACTGTGGAAGTCCCTCTATGTTTCTGTTTTTTTCTTCAGGCCCATCCACTGCATTTAAATAAAGCCACATATTCTATGTCTAGACAACCAGCTGCACAAAACAGACATGAGTTGACCAAAAAAATGACCAAATAAGGTTACAAAATCTACAAACACCCAACAGATCTAAATGTAACATAAAAAGAAGAAGAAAGCTCAATACGAGAGTGCAAATTATTTAATTTAAAGCCATTTAAAAGGCAATGTCTATGTCAAGAAAGTCAGCTGTTCTACGCCAACTTAGTCTAGCCAAGTTAATTTAAATTTCACAGAGTTAAATTTAGTTCTAATTGGTTTCTTCCACTCTAGCCAGCTTTCCTGTACCTGTTGACGAAAGGATACAGCTAACGATAATGTCATTACCACCACTAATTATCACTACAGAGGTGATCTGTTGCAGGGAAATTAAAGTTGTAGTTTTTAGACACATGTGGCCTTTTATCAATGCCAGTGTCAATGTTAATGTCCATTTTTTAAATAAAGCCCTTTACACACAGCTTGTACCTGAATTAAAGTGCTGTACACTGAATAAATCAGCACCTAAATAAATACACAGATTTGTTGTCAGCTGTCATCAACCTCCCAGACCACCCAGGTCCTCTAGTTCAGGGATTCTCAGTCCCGGTCCTCAAGCACCACTGTCCTGTGAGTTTTAGGTATCTCTTTAAAGTCCGGCACCTGACTTGTATGAGGGGTAGATTAACAGGCACTGATGGCTACTGAGGAGCTCATGCAAACATTTAAAGCATATGTGCTGCAACAGAGAGATATCTAAAACATGCAGAGCAGTGGTACTTGAGGACCACTGTTCAAGTTCAAACCGACTTTATACACCCGGAACTAGAACCAAACATGGAGAAGCAGAATTTAGCTCCACTTATTTGGGAAAAAGTCCCAGAAGACTTTAAAAAAGCAGAAAATTTGATTATAATTCTTTAAGTCAAGTTAAAAGCCATTTGTTTAGAACTGCCTTTTGACTGTAAGAGTTAAATTGTTAACCAAGGTTTGACTTGATTATATTCTGCTTTCATCCATCCATAAATCCATCCATCCATCCATTTTCTACCATTTATTTGCCAGGGTCATGGTGGGGTCAGTGCCTATGCTCATGGGCAGGGCGCCATGTGCTCACACACTCACACCGAAGGACAATTTAGAGAATCCAATTAACCTAACAGTCATGTTTTTGGACTGTGGGAGGAAGCCGGAGTACCCAGAGAGAACCCCCACAAAAAAAAGGAAGAAAAGCCAAACAAAAGCAAAAAAAAAAAAATGCGCCACCGTACAGTCGCTTTTATTTTCCTTCTGTTTTTATTGTTTAATCCATGTAAAGCCCTTTGAATTGTCCTTGTACTGAATTGTGCTATATACATTAACCTGCCTTGCCTACAGTTTTCATAAAATCATCAATGCATTATCAATATTTGAATAAAACAAAGAAAACTGTAAAAAACACAGGACAGGAACTTTACAGAGTCAGAGCTTTTTTAAATTCCATGGAATAGAAAGGAGCTTTAAGATGTGATGTCAAATTATGTCTTTATTTTTAGGTGTCAGAGTAAGGGGAACTTAATAGAAATGCACACCACATTTTTCAGATTATGTTACTTTTAAAGGGTCCTCAAACTATGTGTTTTTTCTCCTTTCATTCTATAATATTTGCAGCTCCTGATGTTAATTGATCACATAAATCTGAATGAAACTTTTTTTTTTTTTGGTTATAATGCAACAAAATGTAGGGGGGAAAACCCAAGGGATATGAATAACCTCCAAAGGCATGTGTTGCAATCTTGAACATATTTTATACTTTGCTTATTAAAAAAATTGTTGACCTCTGCAGAGATGATGAATAATAATTACTGTTTTTTCATAAAAGCATGGCTTATAATGAGGCCCAGATATACTTAAGGAGAAGCTTTAACCTAAAGAGAAGCAGGCAAACAAGACCTCAAGCAAATAAGGAGAATGGAAGCAAGCACAGAAACTCTCCCAAGTTGTGCCTTTCTTTAAATTTTAATCTACGGCATACTAACAAATGAGGCAAATTGCTTACCACCGTGGCAGCAGTGAGGCAGAAAGGAAAATCCTTGTAAAGACAAACCTTTATACTCAGTTTCATCTGCCTTGCATATAAGTTTATTTGTGCATATTATCTCTGGTTGAACCGCAGCAGAGGTGCAATCAAAACCCAGCACCTCCATGGATGTGAATTATTCAGAGAAAGTAGATGGCACAGAGGGTGTACAGATGCAGAAAAAGCAAAAAAAAAAAAACAAACAAAAAAAACCACTTAAGTGAAAAAGAACAAAGCCAGAAGAAAACCTGCTGCTGTCAAAGAGTTAAAGAAACTGAACTTCTCTAAACCAAAAATTGGTTCGGACACACCACGCTCACACACAAGCTAATAAACATGTTTTTATCTTTGAGGAAGGAAGGATTCATAAGTAAATTCCTGCATTAGCAGACTATTGGTAAAAAAAAATCTAAACGAACACAAACACAAATCTTTAACTGTTAATTTTTTAGGTTCTTAGAAAAGCACCCCCAAAACATGCATCAGCAATATCTCCCTATATGCTCTTTGTGCTTCTTTCCGCTCCTCAATCTCTTCTATTCTGTGCATGCAGGCTCCTGGTTGCCCATCACTCACATTGAAAATCCATCTGTTTTTGCAATCTGGGAGCACAGCTGTAAAGCATTTACATTTACCGTTTCCCTGCTCAGTGCAGAAGGGGATGTATTGAAACCCAAAGTGGAGAATTTGAAACTCATACACACCCTCAAAATGGTCCTGCAGGAGTATGAGGGTTGTGGCATTGCCTTGCTGGCTCCTCTGCAGTAATCTGAGGCCATTTTATATCTAGTGTTAACATCTATATCGCAGATTAAAGCCAACAACCACCAGGACGTAGTGTGTCAGGAAATTATCAATGGTTTTTTTTGCTTGTTTCTTCCCCCACATCCTTCATAACGGATTTAACAGAAATGGAAGGCAAATGGAAAAGAAAGAGCATAATTAGTTGCTTCCACCTTGTACAAAGCACTCAGACAGAGAGGCAGACTACTCAGAGTAATATTATAAATGGATGTGTTCCCATCAGAGAATGAAGTGGACCAGGCAGTAATGGATCTAAACCTGGAATTAAGCAGTTAGACAAACCAATGATACAATACATGCAAAATATACATGCAAACATATTACATTTCGTCAATTTTAAACCGCAAAACTTTCATCTTACAGGTGCAGTAGTTAACTTTTGCAAACAACTATTTACTTAAACTGCTACTCTGTCCTGAGAGTAGAGAAAATAAACCGAACCAACCATTCAGAACCAGAAGGAATGCCGTAGCGATGTCAGTGAGGCTTGTGTACGCGCTGCTCACAGTCCTCCTCTGCAAGCTGCAAGCTCAAGATTACTGGTGTGCTGCAGCTGTGCGTCAATGTCAGGCATGTCGTTGTTTCTTCCATACCAATGAATTTTCCATAGCTGTTAACCTTCGCCATCACTATCCTAGCTTACTACCTTGTATCTTTACGGCAGGCTTCTTTGTCAAAGAGGAGCTGTGAAGGAAGGACTGTAACACAGCAGAGACCGAGGATGATCTGGGAGGTGTCCTTGCTCAAAACGTTCAGGCTAAGTCCACAGTTATTTTGAAATCACTACTGTAGCTTTAAAAGATGATAAACGGATTGTTTAACAAATATAAATGCAGAAAAGTTTGTAATCATTTTCAGCTCGACTAAGTTTGTGATGATCACTGAAAATGGGACTTAAATTTGAGGATGCTTGTAAACTTCACTTTTCCTCTCCTACCCAACTAGATATAGGTCTGAGCTCTGACTATGACAAATGATTAAATGCCATGATGTAAATCATTCCATTTTAGCTCTGGCTGTATGTTTCAGTTTGATGTCCAGATGGAGGGGGAACCCCTGAGCCTCTTATCTTTGGTTTAACCTCCAGAAGGTTTTTTACAGAATTGCTCAGTATTTATCTCCATCTATCATCCCATAATTCTGATCTGTTTCCTTGCCTAAGCTAAGGAAAGGTATTTCCACAGCATACTGCTGCCACCACCATGTTCGCATGTGAAAGTTATGGTCAGGGTGAGATGTAATGTTTGGCCTAAACATTTTATTTTGATCTCGTTCCCTAAACCTGAGCGGTGGTTTTGTGCAGCTCCTCCAGATTTTCCCCAGACTTCTTGGCTGTTTCTCTGATTAATACCATCCCCAGCCCTAGAGCACTGTGGCCTTGCAGCCAGAAGGTCCTGGGTTCAAATCCTGGCGTAGGGTCTTTCTGCATTAAATCCTTACATTAGGCCTCCCATAACCCTAATGCACAGCCAGTGGAGAATGGATGGTTCTACTGAAAAATGTGTTGAGAATTTTTTTCAAGCTACTGCAGCAATACCTATGAAGTCACTTAGCCTGTTTTATCAGTAACAATAACAGAAACTAAAGAGTCCTGCAGATAATTCTGGTGAATGGTGAACTGTAAACTGAACTGAATTCACAAGATCTAGTTTGAGTTTAACCTTAAAATGTAATAAACCTAAGCAACAGTTTATTACATTTCAAGGAAAAACTTTGAGTCTTTAAGTTCTCCTGTCATAATTAGGATAATCTTTCTAAAGCCAGCTTTAGGCCTCCTTGTGCACCATTAACTGATTGATAAAATGCTTCATCAGATACTGACAGAAGCACTCTGCTACACTGCTAAAGGATCGAAGATTGATGTATGTTTCTTAAATACTCATCTTTTAGTTTAGAAGAAAAGTCTAGAAGCTCTCAAGCTGTATATTTTTTGGGTTATTGCAATTAGGCTGGTGTAGCTGTAACCTGCATCTATTAAAAGTGCTTTTCAGTTTGTTTTACGTTGCCATTTTCTGCCGAAGCAAGCGGCTGGCCAGCTAATCACTAGTGAAGCATTCTGAAGGAAGTTTGTCAGGGAACATTAGCTTGAAGAAAATTAGCTTTCTGACAGACTGCTCTATATTACAGCCTTTAAGTGACTTCACTGGGAAAGGGAGCAAGGGAAAAGGCGTGTTTCTGTGGTGTTTTGTGAATACAGGGAAGAGCGATATGCTAACCAGAGGGATGAACACTAAAACAAACATGTTCTTTTGTCAGTAGGAAGAAGATTCACTTGTCAAACTATTCATTAATGATTTCCATGAATGAAAGTGAAAATAAATGGATTCAAAGTGAAGGTCTAAGATGGACAGCACTTGAAATTATTCATTCAAGAGTTCTGGTATTTTCAACAGAATAGAGAGAAATATAGTAAAATGATTGTACTGGAACTAACAGGCACCCTACATTAAAGTGGAACATTTTCCTTTAGTGCTAAAAGCTTAAACTGAAATCTAATATCCGACTATCAAGAAGTAAAAAATATATTCTGTGAAACTTACACATTACAAAGCAGTGTAAGAAATAAAATACATCATGTTTTTGCTTTTGTTTGGTCCCACTTCAGAGTTGTATGACCTCAGCAAATATAAAACATTGTTTTTAATTATATATTAATTATTTGTCAAGTGAAAAACCATCTAAATAAACCTGACTCAGCGTGAAGAGGTATGCACTTTTAAGTGAATAGGAGGTTGTGGCACCATAGCAGAGACAGATCCCAAAAAAAAAATGGTTAAGGAGAACTGTCGGCCCATTGTTTGTAAAATTGCTTTAATTCTGAGGGTTTTTCCAACTAGAGCTCCCGGATTGTCAGTCACGTTTTAGCATTTCAATTAGATTTAACTCCAGACTTTAACCAGGTCTCTTTAAGGCCTTTTTTAAACTTTTTTGTTAGCCCATTTAGAGGTGGATTTACTAGGATGCTTCATATCCTTGTTCTGCAGCATAACTCAAGCAGTCTCAAGCCTTTTTCTGTAATAGGTTCATTAGAAGTTATTCAAAACAACCTCTGATAGAACACACTCTTTTTTGTTGTTGTTGAAAAGGACATACGTTATTGCTGCTAGAGGCTCAATCTGCAGTGATAAAGAGTAAGCAAGACCGAGTCCCACTTTAGCATTAGGAGCTTTTTTAAAAAGCTTAAAAAGTGGCAACAGACCATAAACCCCCAGTTTAAGACATTAGATGCCCTTTATGAAGCCATTTTTTAATGTTTAGCCTGGCGAGCCTACAGGGAAAAACTTTCAACAAACTAGTTCTTAAGCTAAAATCCAATTTACAACTATTTTTCTATTTTTCTTTTGGTTTTAAGTTCCACTCTGCTACCACTAAGGATCCAACAGCAGCTATTTTTTTTTTTTATCCCAAGCTTCAGATGAATGAATTGATGCGATCAGATTATTTATCTCCCCCCATTTATCTCATAGAAGAAATACTCCCTTACATGACTGTTGATAGTTAGATTTTACACCCAGCTCAATTCTAAAAAATCTCAATAACCCACCGGATTGTAAAGGGATTATGCAGCTATGTGGATAAATATATCTGTTTCGCACAAACACGTGTTTTTTTCAATAAAAAACACCCACAAACACATTGATTACCTTTTGCTTCTGTGAGGCCTGTAGTAAATCTGCCACTATAAGGTTATCTATAGTAACAACACACCGGGCTTGACGTCAGCTTGGCTAATTACATTAACAAATCACCCTGTAAGTGAGCCATGCTTCATATGAAGGCAAATAACATCGCCTATTGATGCTGAGATGATGCCGGGCTCCGGGAAGCTCTGCGACACAAACTCACAGGGATGAGATTCATCACTGTAGATGTGACATGTGAGCTTCCCCTGTCTGCCCTCTACTTGTTACTCTCTACTGCCGTGATGATTGCAGAGGACCGGCCGAGGCAGATGTCTGCTTGTCTTTAACGTCCCTCACATGTTCGAGCGTGAGGCTCCGAGGCAGTGTGAGAATTTAATGGGGTGGGGGGGGAGCACCGCTGAGACAGGGTGTGAATTGGCTCTACGAGCGTGTGAGTGTTTTTAGTGGTTCCTCTATAAGATTCTGCTGCAGTGAATTCACACATCAGCCTTCACTGCAGACTCAAACCATGATGTCATCTTTTCCTTTCAACTTTTTGAATCCCTCAAGCTGCTGAGGGGTCGGCTTTATCTCGTTCTGGGGTGAAAGGAGTTTATTAGACGGAGGAAAGATTGTTTTTTTTCTTACTTTGCTCTTCCTTTACAATCATTCAGAGAGCAAAATAGCTTTAATTCAAAGAAGAAACATCACCTCCCTACAGCCTTGAAAATATATGAATCAATTATCAAAAATAAAAGTGCAGAATTCGTAATTTACAATAAAATACAATTAAGTCAAGCTTGAGTAATTGAATAAAGATAATCAATTGGGCTTTCTAAATGAAATGTATCATGTTATTTCTTCTCACAGCCATAAAATAGGCATAAAATAAACATCAGCAGTAAAGCTGACAGTGCTGATTGTTTAAGTAAATAAGGTTACAGTAAGCGTTTAATAACATAACTCTAAAATACAGGTTTGACAAAAAGTCGAAGTGGGAAAATACTATGATCACCTTACATTTGAATATCAGGAGTGTTCAAAGAACAGAGATTAGAACATCTTTGAAAAAATTTGTTTACAGCTGGTAAAATACATTTATAAGGTTTTTTTTAATCATAGTTAATGAATGAACAGTTGTTTTAAGAAAAGCACTTTTAAAACAAATAGAGATCATTTAGTGGAGGAACAAAGGGCTCTCCAGGCATTTGGATGAGAATTAAATGATGCAAAGTTTATGCTCTGGATGCAAAAGTCCCCAGATTGTAGCCCAATAAACAACGGGAAAATAAATGCTTCAGCTCATCCAAGAGAAGCTTTCAAACCGCCACGGATATCTCAAAATGACTAAAGAAAATCATTTTGCTTTACCAACCTTTCAGGTAGAAATATTTATCACCAGCAAAAGCCCTTTATTTCGCTTATATGTCTCTTCAATAGCAGCTAAAGCAGGATCTGCACCTGCTTTAGTGACTTAATGTGCTCCTGATCTATAACCTGCTGTGCATAACCTTGTGATGAACCACAACACGATATCTGATGGCAAAAAGACATAAAAGTAAGCAGCACCACAAAGGGGTAGCTCTCTATCTGCCCTTTTTGTTTTGTCTTCCTCACGTCTTTGATTATTTATTTTTTTTTACGAAGGTATTGTGACTTTGAAAATGCTGAGGAAAAGAAATGTGACTAAAACGCCAATGAATTCAGCACTTATCTGAGCTGGATATGTTCTGTTTACATCAGTTAAAACAGAAGCATAAGAGGCAGAAAAAAGTGTGTTTCAAAGAGAAACCCAGCTAGGCATGGAAAAACTGAAATAACCGGTTGGATGGAGTAAGGTGAACATGTCCCTGACGCGCATCGTCCACACATTGGATGAAATAAACACTAATATTCTAGAGAGGGGGTGGGGGTGGGGGTATTACTGCAGCTCCCCTTGAAATAAAACTATCAGCCTGATAGAGAGATGTGCTGTATGTTTATTTAAGTTCATGTTCCTATCCAAGAACAGCAGAAGCATAGCGCAGCCTAGTGGCTGCAAGACAAAACAACCCCGGGTGTTTTTGCTCACTACAAACAAACATAAGCATCCAAGCTGCCACCAGTTTGATTTTAGTTCACTCTAAATTTCTTGTTGACATTTGTGGATGTTCAGGTCTGGAAAAACACTTCAAAACTGATGGCAGTGATACATACTGCTAAAGACCCAGCTGCTAGTTTTATAACAGATAGATTAATGTGTCTGATATTATTTTTAACTACAGACAGAATAGAATAGAATAGAATAGAATAGAATCGAATCGAATAGAATAGAATAGAATAGAATAGAATAGAATAGAATAGAATAGAATAGAATAGAATCCTTTAGTGGCCCAGAGAGTGGACACTGAGGTAAAAAAATAAAATAAACACAACGAAAGAAAAACAAACTGTACATCTAAAGCAAATCCCTGAACATTTACTAAAAATAGTACATTCAGATGTCAAGTGATCACTGTTGTTATTCCAGACAGTTCATCTTTTGTTTTTGATAAAAGCTTTTATGAACAGTGAAATAATAACCACAGCTTCTTCTTTCCTTTAATTATTATTATGAGACGACACAAAAACCAATTTGTATGATATAACCAAACCAAATTAGGACCAAACAAGCTAACAGGTTTGCTGTAAAATAAAGGATATCTATGACAAAGCACCTCATGTCCACAGATAGGTAAGGTAAAGGATATATGATGCTAGGGGCCTTTTTTTAATCAAAGAAAAGACCATGAACTACAGTACATGGATACCAATGGGGTGGTCAATATAAATTATATTTTAGATATATAGATGACTGCCTGCTTTTGATACACTCAGTACAAATCAAAATATATTTAACTAATTTTCATAAAAAATGCCACTAATACTTAGCTACCCCCTTATGTTTAAACACACAAGACATGACCAGTAGTATATGAGCTCTTAAGTGGAAAGCCAAATGTGAAAATATTAACCTGAGGTCCTATTCAACAATACAATACATATAATTGAGAAGTTCATGTATTTCAGTAGGTGTTTTTTTCAGGGATAATATGTGGTAATCTATCAGCCTTGGAGCCAGAATCATTCTCAGAATCCCAATACACTTTTTCATGTAAAATGGGATCGTACTGCCTTCAAATGTTAGTACAGTCTGTATATTTGTGACGGGGTGTAAAAAGATCCACATGGTACCGTTGATGTTTTCCATACACAATCCCTTCTCTTCCACAAGCCTCCCAGGCCCTGTTAGTGAAAAGCTCTGCACAGCGTGATGTTCACACCGCCTCCCTTCACAGCAGTACGCCGTTACACAAGAAATGAGCAAGACTTTTCCCTCCGAAGCAGCTGAACAGTAGATCAGGCTTACAGCAAGGTGTTGTTTCACTGACCTGACGAACTCTAACAGAGAGTGTTAGGGTGCATGTTACCTGTCTGATAGGCTCAGGTACTCGGTAGCGGCAGCAGGAGTGTGTGAGGCGGACAGCTGTTTCCAGGCTGATCTTGTGACCCACAGAGACGTAAACCGGTTTGGAGCTCTTATCGTAGCTTCGCAGAGCCTGAAAATGAAGACAAATATCTCCTGTAACTTGCAACTGTTATCATTCTTAAAGCAATCTGACTTTAGTCCAGCTGGCTATGCTTTGAAATAAGGCCGCAACAAAGCACTGCAGTGCTTTAAAGCTTCTATTCTATTTTCTTTCCTTGTTTGTTTTGTCCTTTGACGTACCTTTCCGAGTACTTTGCCGGAGGCAACGGTGAGGGGAAAACTGTCTCCTCCTTTTTGCAGAGCAGCAATCTGTGGAGGCAGAGACACAGAAATCAAAGTCAAAAGACGTGTGCAACATGACACGACAAATAGCAGCGGAGGGAAGATAACCGTTAAATCGGAAAGAATGAGGAATGACACTCTCTGGCTTTTTTTTCTGGAATCAAGTGACCTGATTTTGAGGTTTAGCTGCAACCATGCTTCAACATCTGATAACAGAAAAACTCAGAGTTTGTCCTGCTTGGTAAACTATGACCCAAAACTGTTTTACATGGAATGAAAGGGGGGAAAAAATGTTTCCTTTTTCTTCTTAAAATTAAATATCTGGAAGAGGTCACTAGTTTTTTTTAATACACAAAAAAAAAATCCTATTTTATCATTTATTTTATCATTATTTATAAAAAAAAAAAGAACTACATATAGTTGTTTCTAAAAGTTGCCGAATTAGTAAACATGGTGTACATTATGAACATTAGGGAAGAGGGAGACCAAGGCAACAGACAGATCAGAGAAAAAGTTGTGCAGAAATTTAAAGCAGGGACATGTGATAAAAACAGTATATACTTTCTTTTTTATTTGTTTATTTTGTTGTCCTTTTATTTATTGTTCTGCATCAATTTGTGTTGTGATAAATAAATTCCAATGAAATACACTAATGTTCTTAGTTATAAGGTGACTAAATGTGAAAAGGATTGTGAATATAATTGCCAGGTTGTACTGAAAAAAAAATTTATGAATGGGAAATGTTGCTTTGCATTGCAAAAAACTGTCTTAAAACAATCTAAAAATGTCTATTTAATGAAGATTTGTTTATGCACCGAAAAGAGAAAGCTCATTTAAAGCAAGCAAGTAACAAATCTTTTTTATTTATTTTTCTTAACATTCAGGGTAGTCCCATTCTATCTTATAATATGACTCCTTAATATAACTACTAGAAATCTAAATTTCCAGGTGGTAGACAGTATTGACTGAGGTCCAATCCATCACCAGTATCAGCTAAACCAAACTCCAGCTGACTCTATTCATCCTTGTTTTCTTTTTGCATTTTGTCCACAACATTTAAACCAGTTTTATTGATATAGTACATTAAAATCTTATCTAATTTAATTTTAAAGCTTTTGCAGATTTTTATCTGAGAAAGGTCCTAAAGCCATAATATAAACTTGCATTACTAAATGGGGTATTGATCAACTTTGTGGAACAATCTAACAATTTATTTGTCTCAACAAATAAAATCACATAGAGAAAATAAAATATTTTTTGGTATTGATTCAGATAAATTAATAGCATGTGTCACCCTTGATAGAAATTTTGCATTGCAAATATCGAAGTTAAAAAGTTTCCTTTGTAAATTAAGCCAATAAATAATGTGCTTCCTGCTTTAAGCTACATTTTTAAACCTGCAAAAAAAAAGCCATTCAGGGGCAAAATCTATGTAATTTACTTATCTTTATTATATGTGACTGAAATGAGCATGTCCTATTTTCCTATATCCTGTATTAAAGAAATTATTTGGATATTTCACTTTTTCTTTAAAAGGAGAAAAAAAGAAAACTCGAACACAAATAGGACTTAAATACGACCTCTGCTCGGGCTAAAGTTTTGCTCTAACAGTCAAAGAGATGGTGCAAAGTCAGCCGTAGCGATGCGGGCTGCTGTTGACAGGTGCACTGTGTGTTTATGGGCCAGAGCGATGAAGGGAGTTTAGCCTCCATGATGGATGGACTGTCTGCTCCACTATGACTGATTACAGCAAGCAGCCAGCAGAAGGAGGCAGGAGGGCTGTCCAATCCAACCTGGGATGGGTCCAACAGTGTGTGAGATAGATGACTGCCTGCTTTCTATGAGTGTGGAACAGGACAAATGCCAGAGGAGAACAGAAGTCAGAAAGGCGGAGCAGGTCATAACGCACCAGCTGAAGTTACAGCTAGGCTATTAATAATGGCAAAGAAGACTAATTCAAATAGAAATAGAAACCATCCGAAAACATACAGTATCCTACTGATGTTTTAATTCAGTGTCTGACCTCAAGCACTCCAGCAGATTTAAAAATCTATTAAAGTCTTAACTACTGTGGCTACAGGAAGTATTCACATCCCTTTCAAGTTTTCACTCTTTGTTTCATTGCAGCCATTTGCTAAAATAAATAAAGTTCATTTTATTTCTCATTAATTCAGCATTCATTTTACATTCATTTTTGTGACAGAAAAAATACAAGAAGGTGGAAATGTTTGCAAATTAATTACAAAAAAACTTTTTTTGCTTTTAGCAGATGGAAGCAATGAAACAAAGTGAAAAAATGAAAGGGGTCTGAATAATTTCCATACCCACTGTAAATCAGAGCTCAGCTGAGTTGATTGTAATGAACTCATCAGAACTTACAATTACTTCCTTTTAAACTGTCTTTTGCAGTGTTAGTGTTGCTTACATTAATATTGCACTGGTGAAATTTTCAAAATATATTCTGCAGCTTCTACAGACAAAAAAAAAGGCTTCCAAAAGTGATTAAGCTCTCAGAAAAGGTCATGGTCAGCAGAGTTGGGAGCACATCAAACAAGTAAGCAGTCAGATTATGTAAGCTAAGCCCAGACTGTAAACAAGGAGTTTTAAAGCTTTTCTTCAGAGGCAACAAAATGTGGTTTCATGTAAGGATTTTTTTTTTTTTTAATCAAGGAAAAGGTGGTTTAATACAGGTGCCAAATAAACTGTTAGGTTGTGAATTTAAAAAAATCGTAATTGCAATACCATCACTAACACCTGTAGAATTTGTTAAACAGAACCTAACTGACAAAATGAAGCAGCCTAAAAGATAAAAAAAAAAGTAAAACATGACGCCAACAAACATATTCAAGAAAAGATGAGGAACAACTCAGCTGACATCTATCTGTCAGGAAAGAATATCCACAAATGGGGAAATAATAAATCAAAGCTTCGAAGGAATAAGCTGCCCGACCAAAAGTCCTCAAAGAACACAGAGAATTTATCCAGGAGGGCAAATAGAAACTGAAGCAGATGGAGCAAATATGGTGCACTTTCTGACCAAAAACAACATAAAGGCCCAACTGGACAGTTAGCCAAACACATCTGGATGATCCCAAAGTTTTTGGGAAAATAATATTCTTTAACTTGAGTTTGACTAAGTCCTGCTATAGTTTAACTCCAACTCATTTTACAGCCTGAGATGTGCCCCTACTTCGTTTTACTGAACTATTTCTCTCTATTGGGAAGTTATCTGACCCTTAAATCTTACTGTGCAGAATAGATTTATGCATCCGTATTTATCCAGTGGAGATCCCATAATTCCTCATTTAGTTTTTAAATGGCTTATTTTCCTCAATCTAGAAGGGACCCTTTTAAGGTTTGTATTTCACACATCACTCCACCACAAATTTTCCATAAGCTTCTCAATCGACTCTGGATGTGCCAAAAGACAAATTAGTAAGGCCCTCAGGGAGGAGCAATTAGAAAGAAATGGATGGGGAAGCGAGCTCTAAAATTTCATGCAGAAACTAAATTAAAAGTTAAAAGCTCGAGCCCAAAGATGCAGCATGGATATGGGACTCCAATGCTACTTGATACTGACAGTAAAGGAGAAGGCAGTATTTGGACAGACATATGGAGAGATGTTTGAAACGTTATGCTCTGGGGAGACTGTGATCCTTGTAGAAGATGATCAGATTCATCCCGTCAGAGGAGACGAGATGCTATTTCCGATGAGGGAGCCACCGACACTAATTGAGGGAGATAGAGACACTCATTCAGAGGATTCAATTAGAACCCTACAATGCTGCATGAAGGGTGTTTTAGGCATTAGTGGAGTGTGTGTGGCCCCAAATGGAATCAGCAGTGGCTCATATGGCACTGTTCTACAGGGTACCTTGTAAAGGTATTCAAAGCTTAGGAACTTCTTCGCGCTGTGGCATGAAACTAACAGAGTCCAAGACTGTTGGGACTAAATCTCATGTCTTTGAAGGCCTCAGAGGTTGCTTTAGGACCATAAATGAACAAATGCCATTGTAAAGACTAGGAAACATAAAGGGAAAGTCAAAGATAAGATCGCGGAGAAGTTTAAATCCAAGTTAAATCTTATTAAACAAGCTATACCAAGTTATCAACTCAAAGAGCATCAATCAATCATCTGAAAATTGGAACCACTGCTGATGAATAGAGCTTACTTCATATAAAGGAACTAGACGCCGAACCATTAGTGAAGGCAAAAAACACAACCACAGAACTACAAAGTCATAGCCATCCACTTAAACTGACAGACTGGGCAGGAGAAGCATTTAGCGAAGTAACCAGGATGAGGTTAGATAGAGGCTGAAAAGACTGGAAACTTGAGCAGAGGTTCCTCTTCCTGAGATTGACCCCAAACAGCACGAGGTACAGTGGAATAGGTTGGATCAATTCATGTGCTAGAATGGTCTCTAATAATCCTAATCCAACTGAAAATCTGATGAAAAGACTTTTTAATTGAAATTCCCAGATCCTTTCCATTCAATATGACTTATTTTCTGAGGATGAAATGGAAAAGAATCTCATGCTCAAAGCTTAGAAAAGCTTGGAGAGAGACATACACTAATCTAGAAGACTGCAGCAAAGTGGTAACTCAGTTGAGCTAAGGGCAAAATTGTGCCAGAGTTATCAGATTTAGATTTTTAAGAAAAGAACTTTTTTTAAAAAAAAG
>NW_015150579.1:983878-988697 GCF_000732505.1 Cyprinodon variegatus
ATGGATGTATATGGATGGATGGACAGAACCATGGATGGACGGATGGAGGGGTGGATGGATGGAAAAGAAAAACTACTTATATATATAATGTGCGTGCAAATATATGTAAAGGTGCAGCTGTTGGAAACAACAGAACTGGGTTGTTGTTGCATCTCATGCAATGTGAATGCTGCAGGTAGCTGGAACTGAACTTTAGTTGATTTTTTGAAAGAATCAAAGATGCTAAGGTACAAGTTGACCCTTTTTACAGCTGAGTATTCAGTTGGTAAAAAGAGTTAAACTGAATTATTTTGGTACAGATACCTGTGGTGTTAGACTGCAACAGCATGTTTGTTCATCAGGTACATTTTTGACTTTAAACTGCTCTTTTTCTTCTTTGTCTAGGTCACCGAGGCTCCAAAGTGGAACAAAATGAGCATTTGCATATTAATCAAATCCAGGTTTTGCAGTCACAGCTGCACGCCCAGACCAAAAGGTATTTTTTTCCAGCTTGATTTGTATTCAGAGCATCTCATTAGCATTAGCTGCACAACAAGAGCTTGTCACACTGTCAAAGGGGAACATAAACACAGTCTTCTGACAAACAGAAACATGTGGATGCGGGTCAATACGTAAGCAAAGGAAACACACACAAAGACCAAGTCTGTCCTTTGCATCACACCTCTCTGACGTTTGAAGTGAGCAACAAATAAAAATAAGAAAAAATGTAATTGTTCTTTGAAAACTTTACTTAATAATTAATCAACAGACTTCAGTCAAGGTTGGGGCTCTAATAAATGAGAAGCAAATGAACTCCACTAATAGAAACAAAATATATAAAGCAGCTGGGATTGCTTTATTTTTGTTGTTATTATGAAAATAGCTGTTTTAAAACAGAAAAAACTTCCTCAGTATCACCTTAGCCCCAGCCACTTTTATTAGTTATTTATCTGATTTTCTCTCGAGATATTTTTCCTCATTTAAAAACAACATAAAAACCCAGAAAATAGTTTTCAAGCAAACTTTACATTGGTGATTTTTACACAAATTTACTTTGAAGTTCTGAGACTACATTTATTGTTAAAAGACATATGAGCCATTAAAAAAAATAAAAAAAAAATTGCTAAAATTGTAACAAAGATAAAAATACAGTAGTTTGGAGTTTTTTTGTTTTTGTTTAGTCTTAATCATTATGATTAATCACTAGATTAATATCAGTTGGTGTTCTCACTTGTGATTGGTGCTGCTGGTCTTTAAACACGCCCTGCACCTGCAGCAGGTTCTTGGCCACGCCCACACAGGGAAGACCAGATAACACGCCCAGATGACACGCCAGGCCGAACTCTGTAACAGATTCAAAACACTGATTCTCTCAAAATAAAGAGTGCTGCTATTTAATCACACAGATAAACATATGTAGAGTTGCTTTTCAAATACCTACTTGATTTTTTAAGTTGCTTGAAAGTTTTAAAAGGGCGAATATAAAATAATAAAAAATTCCTTTAAGCTCTTGATCAGAAAATCTGATCTTAATTTTTTTAATAGCTTTACTAATTTGACCAGTCAATAAAAAATATGGTCATTTTATTTCTAATTTTAATTAACTTAAGATCACAAAGAAATCAAAATCAAAGAGCCTGCTGCATACGATCTAGGGTCGGCTCTGGTTATGTGATTGCTGTGATGAACTCCTCACTGTTGACATTTGTCTAGACAGGGAGACCCTGAATATAAAAGCCTGATTAAATAATTTAGTAAAATCATGATCCTTAGAAGGTCATTCAGAAGAAAGACAGTTTACTGCTTAAATATGGACTCTCTATATTGTTATGTGAAGATAAGTAGGCATCTGTGCGGTATGAATTAAATACTAATACTACAGACTAGACCAGACATAGGGGTGGCCTTGGTCATGCAGCTTTATATCACACTAAAAGGTTGTGAAACTTAAATCAGTCTGAGCCAATTTATTCAGTGGCTAAAGATGTCCAATATAATAAGTGCAGCAATAATAAGAGTCCCTGCTACAAATATTTACCTGATTTCCAAACAAGACGGAAATTGATCCGACACAAATGTTCAAAGAATAAAGTCAATTTCTTTACATCTCATTTATTTCTAAACACTCTGAAGTGGTTGATGAAATGTGAAGGGTGTAAAGATGTTGAAAAGTGGCTAGCGTTGAAGGAATGTGCTAACTGAAATATGACACCAACATCTCTATTTGGCTTATTTGGCAAGATCTCATAGGCTTGAAGTTTTTTTTTTGTTTTTTTTTCTGGATTGAACAAAGACCAGAACCTTGAACAGCTATAGGCTGAAGCATAAAGAAACCAGAATTTTTACAATTCACAATCTCACTAAATAATCCAGTTTCCTTTTCTCTCTTCTCCTTCACTCAAAGCCCAAAGGTTTTCTAAAATATTTAAATTTGGGGACTAAGCCGGCTGTGGAGAGGCTGAATATTTGCCTGGTGTTTTTGCATTAGAAACAGACACACAACATATCCTTCAGCTTTGCTTAACAGTAGATAGTAGATGCATTTTTACATATTCATCCTTGTATCATGTGAGTGTTGCTTAAAACGTCAATCGTAGTCTCGCCTCTCAACACTATAAAAAAAAACAGATATTCACATATATTTGAATACAAAGGCAGAGAAGTATTTTCTAGTCTCGCTCTTAAACAACTGTTACAACAGTTTGGCATTTAAAAAAAATAATAAATAAAATTCATCTGGACTCAGTGAAAGCCAAGATGTCTCCTTAAAGAGAATTTTTTTTAAATCCTACCAGTTATCTTTATCTTAATGGGATTAATTAATAGCATCATCTAGTTCGCAATGACATAATACGGTTATTACAGCACATGGCGTCAAATCAAAAAGGGCGGATCTTGTGTAAATCTTAATAGAACCCTAAATAAGCTAGTTTTAACAGGAAATGAATAATTGTCAGATTATTAGCAAGACAAAACAATCCACACAAATAACAGTGAAGACGTACTCACACACCTCTGTAATGGAACAGACCGTTCCCATCCACAAACACCACCTGTTAACAGGACACAGAACATTTACTGCATGTAATCAGCTTTAATAGAATAATAATAAAGCTACAGCTGAAGAATTAAAAAGCTTCATCCATCACCTATGGTCCTGAAAGGCAGTTTGAGAATTACTTTAATTGCTATTCTTTTATTTTTAATATGACTTGAGGTGATTCCTTTGTGGGGAAGTCTGTGGCCAAAGGTGATTCAGCAGCTATTGTCTTTATGCTGAAAACTTGCAGTGAGGCTGCAGGGACTGTGTCAGTCGAAGTTAAACCTGCATGTGTGAAGCCCTGACTGTTTCTGCACATTTGCGTGCGTGGGGACGGCGAGACAGCGGGGAGGAGGCGAGGGAGGGGGGAGGCATGTGGGCTGTGACAAACAGAAGTGAGTGGGTGGGGATGACTTAGAGACGACACATGGAGGAACAGTGAGATGGAGAACAGAGGAGAGTTGTCACAGAAGCTCTGGCTGATCTAACGTGTTTGAAGTGAACCAAGCTGAACCTCGGTAATGTGACTCCTAATTAGAGGCTGTGTGAAATGAACCGAAATGGATTTCATTATTGCGAGTAAACCCGACTTGTTGCATCAGATCTAGTAGAGCCAAGTTGAAGAACTCACTTTGTGGCTCGCTGTTGAATCTGGAACAGAATTTAAAGTCCTTTGCTTTTTTTATAAAGCCGTGTAAGACTAATAATTCTATAGGTTTTCAACATGTTAAGCTTTGTTTTCAGACTACTGCTGTACTTGTGTTCTGGAGCTACTAGCAGCATCGTGGGAGAAAAAATTTAAAGCTCACAGTTTTTCCTGTTGACAACAAGGTGTAAAATCTTCTTTCTTGATTGAGCAGATTGCTGTTGCTATCCAGAAACACGCTATATTGACAAATCAGATTTAATTCTTCTAATCCTTTTGTCATGTGTGAGCTCAGATAGTGCTATTGGACGAGACGGCCTGATTTACAGAGTTCACATTAGGGCCGTAGCGATATACTAATGTCACGATACGATGTCTGATATTCAGCTCACGATATGATATATATATCGACACTTACACAAAGATATGATTCGATTCGACATAATCCAATTTTTTATTAATTTAAAAATCTAATTTTTATTTAGTCTAATCATGTCGACAAAAACTCAGACCCATGACTCTCAAGTTTTCGTCAACAAATATCAATATTTAGCCTTTCAGTTTTCATTATCATCATGAAAAAAAGGAGCATCAACAAATAATTGTTTTACCGTCATCCTTGACGAAATCAGCACTGCTTAGGTCCTACTTTAAATCTACAAAATATTTTATTAGAACACTAGGAACTGTTACTTGTGGAATATTATGCTGTTGGATCATTTCACAACTTATCATGCAGGTTCTATGCTATGATGCTCCTACAACAGCATCCACTGAGCTGCTGATAGTAAGTACAGACACACATCCCCAAAAGTATGGAGAATGACACAAATATTTTCACATGATCTGCTGCCCTCTGGTTTTCATGTGTATCTGTCAGATGTTGTCATCACATACGGAGATACAATTGCAATCATATTATGAGTAACAAAAAGCTTTTAATGACAGTTAGAATGAGTTAATGCAGCAAGTCAATATTTGCAGTGTTGACCCCTCTTCTCTGCAATTCTCCCTGGCATGCTCTCAATCAACTTCTGGACCAAATCCTGACTGATAGCAGTCCATTCTTGCACAATCAAAGTTTGTCCATTTGGTCAGAATTCCTAGGTTTCCGTTTGTCCACTTGTCTCTTGATGATTGATCACAAGTTTTCA
>NW_015150579.1:989713-1014175 GCF_000732505.1 Cyprinodon variegatus
TTGAATTGTGTTTTGGGAGATAAAGTTTATTTTCTAGGCAAATATTGACTGCAATTAATTGCTGTTACGCTGATCACTCTTTATAACATTCTGGAGTATATGCATATTGCCGTTAGAAAAACTGAAGTAAATATTAACATTTGAATCATTCTCAAAACTTTTGGCCATGACTGTAATTCTTTCACAAATGTTAAAAAGGCGGTCTGCATGCCTAAAGTCACTTGGAAATCGGCGTAATAAAAAAAAACATGTTGTCTATTGTTCAAATAGGTGAACATGTTTTTTTTATTTTCCATAGTTAGGTTGCACAGTCTTAGCCTGAGCTGACATCTGTAGTTACAAACATGCAACTGAAATCTGGCTCCTTGATTAAAAACATCAGAAAGTTCCTGCTCACATCCATCAACTATATACAGCAATATTAAAAGTTGTTTGTTCTTTTCCCTCTGCATTAAAAATTAATCCCAAAAATCTAGAAAATGTTGTATGAAGGAACACACGGACTTCTGCACTATACCTAAATATTTTTAAACAACCTTAGCTTTGCAATCTGGGCTATTTGTTCCCTTGGCCACCCCTACCTCTGATCAATATAAATGATTGTCTCAAACATATTAGGAAGGCAAAAGATTGAAATAATCAACTGCTTCCAAGGCACACCTGCAATGCAAATGCAATGCTGCCATCAAAGCAAAAACCCTTAAAAACAATGTTAAGTAATTGCTTATGTATTACATACCAGTTTGAATTTTTTCACTGTGGATCTAAATTGTAGAGCATAAAGAAAAGCCATCGAATGAGAAACTCTGTCCAATGTTTTAACTGTTGCAGTAACTGTGGGTTGAGGGGTCTACTGTATGTGTGTATCTCTGAACAGAGACCTGAGGCATTAGTGTAGGCTGAGTGGTCTTCAATCGCTGCAGCGCCTCCAGGAGGAAAGGAGTTTCCCTAAAGGCCAGGAAACCGGAAACATAGGGGGCTGTCAGGGTCACCATTTGACTGTCCTCGTACAAGACCTTAAAGGAAGGAGGAGAAAGCAGTCAGTTCACAGCACTGGGATTAGACACAGTGAGCCCTTCTAGTTTTATTCACCTGTACTATTATGGTTAGATTAATATTTAATCAAGCATCTAAACACCAAATTTATTAATTTCGTTGCACCCCTGTGGAGCAATGACAATAAAGAATTCTGATTCTGATTCAAAGCTGTGCAAAATGAAACAAACCCTTAAGAACAATTGTCGTTTAGGATATACTTCATAAATAATATAATTTAGTTAATTGGTTTCCGTTTCTACTCATAAAAACTATGTAGATATTTAGATAAAAGAACCTGCTCTAATTTTTTTAACTAATATGCTTAAAATTATCCAACATCTCATGTATGCAATAGAAAACGACCACTATGAGGTTTACTAGTTTATCATCAGACCATCTTGCTTTCTAAAGCTAATGGAAAAGAAAGATTAATTAAAGCATCCAATAACAAGTGAACATCTCCTAATCTGTTCAATGACGCGGCTGTACAGTTATGTAAAATATGACTATTCACATATTTCAAGGCTGCCAACCTCTATCACCACTTTGTTGGCTTTATATTTCTTCCAGCATTTATAAAACGGCACAGAGATTTTTTCTTATTTAGCAAAAGATTCAAATCTGACTTAAGCAGTGAGCTGCCTTTGAAAAAATAGAAAACTTCTGTAACTTTAACAGTTTTTCTAATGATTTTCTTTTCACCTAAAATCAGACACCAGACAAAGATGAGAACAGTTACAATACATAGGTTACAGCAGGCATCCCCAAACTCGGTCCTCAAGGCCCGCTGTCCTGCAGGTTTTAGAGGGTTCTCTGCTGGTTTAGAGGAAACAAGATTTTTTTCTATCACCTAAAGCCTCTTCTTGTACTAAAATGTTCAGTGGACAATGGGCACATCAAACAGACTCAGATGTTATTTTGTCCCTTGTCTAAGAGGTCATTCTTCATAAAAGCAGAAAACACATTGTCATCTGCCAATGGGCAATCTCTTCCTCCTTGGGAGAGTTTTAAATCCGACGCTGTAAGAGGTTTTTATATTGTCTGCTAAAATGAAATACATAGGTGTCGCCAGAGGTAACATAATCCTGACATGCATTTCATCTAAAAAAAGAGATTCAAACTGTGCCTATTTTATTTTATGTGTCTAAATAGAGTACAATCTCAGAGTAAAGTTCAATCCATCCTCAATGATTAGAGCAGCACCGCTTCATCAGTCAAGCTAAACTGACTGGGAAGGAAAGGACACCAGTAATCCAGTAATCGAAGGAGGGGGCGAGCTGCAGAGATCAACAGCACAAAAGAAGAATGTGTCAAAAGGGCAACTACTAGCTGTGCGCTTTCAGATCTGACCTTTAGAGAAGAGAGCTAGAATACTGTTTTCAGTTGGTCGCAAGTTTTGCAGTGGACAAAAAAAATTTAGAAGAAGGTGATCTGGTCAGAAGAGACCATAAACAAACTTTTTTACCTACATGGAAAACATTCAAGAGAAAGAAAAAAAAAACAGACTAATACAGTATTTACTCATTGAAACATGGTGGTGGCAGTATTATGCTGTGAGAATGCTTTTGTTCAGGAGGAAGGCTTAGAATATTGAATGTTTTTGTGTGGATTATGTATAGCATGGGCTGAATTTACTGTTAATGGAGAAAATAAAGTGTGGTATAGTCCCATTACCCAGAATGCAACTGTTTTTGAATTAAAGAGAGCTTCTAGCTTGAGCTAATTATTAACTCTTGTCCCTGGTTGGGCTTTTAGTTAATCAAAACTAAGATTATTAAACAATTGAATAATACAACTATGATGACATCACAGAAGTTTCTGTGCACATATTCTCCATCTCTGTAAAATAAAGTCGTTCCTCTGACCCTAAACAACATTTCTATATATTTGTAATCCATTAAAGATTTCTCTAGACACCTCTGGGTTATTATTTATTTATTTTTTGTTATACAAAAACCTTTTAGACGATCAACTAACCCTTTTCATTTGATATTCAAATAATATTACTTTATAGAATAAAAGATAGAAATGATACAATAAACTTGTAAAACTTTTGAAACATCTGCTGTACGAACTGGCCTTCTGGTCTGAAATAAACAGTCAACATCCTGAATTACAGAATAGAAATAATGTCAATAGATTAGAATAATCCGACCAAGCAAAAGATGACAAATTTTGGGTCACTCTACTGTGTGTTTACACTGCAAAAATGATCTAAAAATTAGTAAATATTTCTTAAAATAAGTTTTTTTTACACTTGAATTTGTATTTTTACCCTTAAAATAAAATAATTATATAATATGCACTTCAAATGAGACTGCAGTTGTTTTTGTTTTTTATTTTTAAATGATAATTGTCTTATTCCTTTGGCAAACTGTCTCACTTATCTACTCAATCCAAGAAAAATGCACGTATTGTAAGAAAAAATGTCTTACTTAGATTATAATTTTTTGCAGGGTAAAACAGGTATTTGCCGCACTATAAAAGGGTCTTAAGGTAAATAAAAAAAATTGATAACAAGATTAAAGGTTTGTCCCTCAGCACTATTTTCTATTATTTTCAGCAGCAGCATTAGAGCAGCTTCCTGGAATCCTGCAGTTAATTAGCAGTGTTCAGGGGATCAGGGCCTGGCATTTCTCTGGAGCACAGGCTGCCACAGCTCTTTGGTCACTCCAACAATACTTTAGTGTTGTGTCTCAGATGGTGCAGAATCAGAGCTTAAACTCTTTTCATTAAGGCAAACTCCAGATGCAGATGGGTTTTTAAAAAGCTGGGGATTTTGCACAGAAGCAGGGGAACTGGGTCTCAACACGTGAACGGTTTCCTGACAAATATATCAGTAAGTCTGTCTTTAAAACAGGTAACTCCAGTGAACTAAAACCTTTGCCTTAACACAGCAGCACTGCTTTCATTCAGTTCAAACTGTACAATAAAGTGTTGTTATTTTATTCTCAAGCAACAACCACTTAAGAGTCTTTAAGTCTTGGTGAAAAGTCATGTAGGAGAAAGCAGAGAGCACACCATAATTTCAAAGTGGCATTAGTTTCTTTTAAAATTAAGGAAATGTAAATAACCTTTTAAGGGTACATTTTTGTACCCCGGCATGTAAACCATCCCTCTGAAAGCAGTGTGCTGTTATACTAAGTGGCACTTGAAGAGCATTCTGGGTTTAAAGATCCTTCTCAGGGGGATGTGTCTGGATTTTAATCAGCCGTTTTGCAGCTTCTCCAGAAGGCACATAATCTGCTCTCTTAATATTACTCCCACAAAGGTTTACCAGTCCAACTGTAAACTGTTAGGAACACGAAATGGGTGCACCGTTCGCATGTGCAGTAAACAGCAGCGCTGCAGAGAGTGGCATAATGTTCGGTATTTTAGATATAAATATATGAGGTTCTGATGAACAATGTAATATTATCTTAAAAAAGTTTATGTGGTATGTGAATATATACTAAATGTGTCTAATTGGCTTAAGAGACAAATTTAAGACAAAGCAAACTTTTATAAACTTGATCTTTAATATTAATAGCACATATTCTGACATCAGGTATTAAGAGCACTCGAGTTGAGGGGGGATGAGGGGGGATGGCACCCCCCTTCTTAAAAAAAAATCTTAATTATCATCCCCCTTCGTAAATGACCATCCCCCCATACCATTTTATTACTGAAAGTGTAAAATTTCTACTACCGGTATATATCAACAGTAATGGCAATAATACTGCCCTCCAAATATTTAGCTGGCTGTGGGCTTACAAGTAGCCTATGCATCCATCCATCTTCTGACACATTTAATCCCAAGCAGGGTCGCAAGGGGTGCTGGTGCCTATCTCCAGCTGTCTACGGGCGAGAGGCGGGGTACATCCTGGACAGGTTGCCCGTCCATTGCAGGGCAACAGCCTGAGCCTGAGCAAAACGAATAAAATAAAAAAAGTGGCCTACCATGACTATGAAGCTGATCCCAGTGGGAAATGTGTACATTGCATTAGTCCCCTAACTATGTAGTGACACTGATAGCCATTGTAGTCCAGGGACTGACTGCAGTTCTACTGTAAGATCACCTGGTCAAGGTCAATGATGATGCTTCCAAAAAACAAAACAAAAAAACACAATTCCCGTTTTTTTTTTTTTTACAATAAGACTACTGGGTATTAATTTAAAAAAAATTTGACTCATGTCTGTTAAGTTTAGAAGCAGAAAGCATATTTCCTCTGGTGGGTGGAGGAGGTTAGACCAGACAGGGTGGTGATTTGCACAGATTCTAAAGCTGCAATAGAAAGCATTCATTCAGGAGGAAATAATAGGAAAGATTTTGTATTAGAATTTCATCAGAGTTTGTTTAGGTTATTTAGGTATGGAATAGATGTTCAGTTCTGTTGGGTTCCAGCACACGAAGGGGTGAGAGGAAATGAAATAGCAGACAAGATGGCTAAAAAGGCTTTAGGAAAGCAGAATATACATCAGATTCCATTTGGGAAAGTGGAAAGTAAATCAATAATTAAAAAGAAAGAAACAGAATTATGGCAAAAAATATGGGATGAAGATGAGAAAGGAAGATTATTATATAGGGTTCAAAAATCTGTAATTGTTAAAAAAAATATATATTGAGAAAGAAGCAGAATCTATAATAGATTAAGAACTGGACATACCTACTTGAATGAGTTTTTGTTTGTACTATGGAAGAGAAATAATGATATATGTGAGGGTTGTGAAAGAAAAGAAAATGTGGATCATGTTTTGATGGATTGCATTAAATATGCAACTGAAAGAGAGAGGATGAGGAAAGTAATTAGAATAAAAGGAGAGAAAGGAGTATTAAAGGAATTTTAGGGACAGATGGAGATAGGGAGGAAAATGTGGTTATCAATACAGCATTGTTTTTATTTTAACATAACACAAAAACAAAAAAATAGAATATAGAAGGCGGAACTATAGCGCTACACAATCATGTACAGTAGGTGGCGGTATACAGCTAAAAGTTGTTTGCAATCCGACAATCTAACAAAGAAGAAGAAATTTCCTCTGCTGCTGTTCTATCATATCACCACTAGAGGGAGCTCGGTTCTGTTTACTTCTGTCTGAGGTGCTGTGGGGTTCGGCTTACCGTCAAGTCGGGGTAACTGAGCACCACCAGCTGGGCGCAGGCGTTGACTTCATCCCCTTTAATGAAGGAGAGGTCTGCGCCACCAACCCGCTTCAGGCCGGAGAAGCCTGGACTCTTCTGCCAGTCCTCGGTGTCCTCCTCCACCACCTGCTGCCTCAGCTGCTCCTGCTCGCTGCATCAGAGCCACAACACACATACATGACTGACTACTATCTCACCACTGCTATTAGTTCAAACTCAGGGTTTAAAATGTTTTATTAACCCAGAATGCAGTTCATATTAAAACTCAAAGTACGCTGCCAGGTAGAAAGAGTAAAAACATCCAGTCAATATTAAAACTGGCGGTGCAGAGAGATCACTCTAACCTTTCCCACTGTTTGATCAACTCTTCTGTTGGAGGACTGGACATCTGGGTTATCCTTTGCGGCAGTTTTTAAAATGTATTTTCATTGAAAAAGAGCTAACCAACACAAGACAGGAGGTTTATTTCCGCAAACACTCAGGGCGGAGTCTTTTTACGGGCATAGACTGCCCCCTAGTGGAGATGGTCATTTCTTCACGTTGCACATCTCAATGCAGAATAAAGTCCTTTCATTTTTTAAAATGTATTATTATTTAACCTTTATTTAACTAGGAGATAAAAATCAATTGAGATTAAAAACCTCTTTTTCAAGGGAGCCCTGGCCAAGAGGCAGCAAAGTTGCATGTAGTTTTTTTTTTTTTCAGATTAAAGGTGTTTGAGTGCCAGATACATTAAATGACAGGTACGTAAAAAAAAAAAAAATCAAGTAAAACAATTACAGATCATTGAGGCTGCTACATATTCTTTCACTTTCAACTTAAAAGCATTGGTAATTATTAAATGGCTGATTTTTTTTAGCATTGAGACATGGGGAGTTGGTTCTCAGTTTCTGTCTGACGGGTTGGTGCATGGAACAAAATGGCAAGTCAGGTAGATGAGGAAGGCTGGAACAGTTTCCACTGGGAAAGAGAGAGGAGATAGGGGAGCAGTGTGGGGGTTAAAGGTCTTTGCTCAGAGACCCAGAGTGGCAGTCCATGGGAGTGGGGCTTGAACTCAGAACCTCTGGATTCCAAGCTCTATGCCCGAACCACTAGGTCACCACTCCCTTTGAGCCCCATTTCAATTTCCAGAGGAAGAATAAAGAAAATTGGGGAAGTGGAATTAGTGAAGGNGGCAAGTCAGGTAGATGAGGAAGGCTGGAACAGTTTCCACTGGGAAAGAGAGAGGAGATAGGGGAGCAGTGTGGGGGTTAAAGGTCTTTGCTCAGAGACCCAGAGTGGCAGTCCATGGGAGTGGGGCTTGAACTCAGAACCTCTGGATTCCAAGCTCTATGCCCGAACCACTAGGTCACCACTCCCTTTGAGCCCCATTTCAATTTCCAGAGGAAGAATAAAGAAAATTGGGGAAGTGGAATTAGTGAAGGTGTTAAGAAATGGAAACTTGCTGGTAATTTACAATAATGTGGAGCATAAAAAAAAGTATTGGACACGGGAAACGAGAGGTTATAGAGATAAAAGTTGTAGGAGAGAACAAAACAGTGAAAGGAGTAATAACAGGAATACCAATTAACACGAATATTCATTGATTAGGGAATTTCATTCTTGTAAGCCTGGAAAACACAATACAGAGACTTTATAAAAACAAACAAGAGGAAAGGGTGGCAACGTGTCACCACTGATAGAGTTTTCAGAGTCAGTTCTACCAGAAAGAGACAAAATAGGTTTCATGAGTTTCCCAGTTAGGCCGTTTATTCCGCCTCCACTCAGGTGCTATGGGTGTCAGAGCTACGGACATGTTGCAGAGGTTTGTAGGAGAAAACAAAGGTGTTCAAGATGCGAAGAAGAGGAGTGCAAGCTGAAGAAAGGTGCTGCAATAGTGAAGGCCAGCATAGATTTAACTATGGAGGATGTGAGGCGAGAAAGAAAGCAGTAGAAATACAACATGTTAAAACAAACAAATATAAGCTGCAAGATAAAGTAGAAGGAATATATTACTTCATTCTGACACCAGAGAAACTCTTTCTATTCATAGTGTATGTCATGAACTGCACAGACCAAGCCAAGCATAAGGCAGTGAAAATCAGGATCCTTGTGAGAGGAGCTGAAATGTTTTTGGACTCAAAGAAGTCAGCTGGGAAAATATTTTGGTTCCACAATCCTTACTGGTAGGTGGTGGTAATGCACTTCAAAATTGTTTGCCAACCGCAATTAAATTTCACAAAAGAAATAAAGACAGCATTAAGACATTTTACAATGTAATGCTGACAGATTTCAATGCGAGGTATAAATTGAAGTTTTAATGTGCATCAGAAACAATGTTCATGAATCTATAACTGGGTGACAGGATCTGGACTATTCATCAACTCTGCCAAATGAAAATAAAGACATTAAAAAAGCACCGGACAATGTTTTAAGTTTGAAATTTAGCAACTTAATTTAGTATTACCTGTCTAACAACATTTCTTATTATTACATTACATTATTATTAAGGTCTGTNCAACTTAATTTAGTATTACCTGTCTAACAACATTTCTTATTATTACATTACATTATTATTAAGGTCTGTTAACTAAATGACAAAACCCTTTGATATGTAAAATACCAGAATATAAAATACCATACTTTTAAACCCAGACAGCTGTGCTTGAAAGTTTAAATATCGTTCCATTAAAGGAAATGATAAATTCACACTAGTAATTCAAGTCGGACTAAACTAAAAAAGTAATAATAATAATATTAAATTATAATTTATTAAAATAAAACATCAATTTAAAGTGCCTAGGTTATGAACAGTGAACCAAAATACCGATTAACAGGTGCAGAAATCTGACTGAACATTCATTTCCTGAACGCTACAGAAAACACCTGATTTCAGTGACTGCCTCAAAATGTCGCTCAACAAAATAAGTTTATATAAGGAGCTCTACCAGACCAACAAAAAGAGATAAATACATCTAAATTCTCCTTATTTTAGTCAAGATAATGTAAAAATTTACTAGCTTGAACAAATTTTCCTCACTTAGTGGCACTAGAAATAAAAGCTTATATAGATAAATATTATATAAGCTTCTTTTTTTTAATTCATTTTTAGTAAAACCTTGCTAATTGACTGACTTGGGGGACGCTAGCTCTTCATAGGAGAAATCCTACATGATTCAGACAGGCTGTCTGTGAGCTAGAGACTCAAGGAAAGGTTAAAGATGTCTATAAAACAAGTGTTTCTTATATAAACAAAACTCTGAAATTCATTATTCATACAAAAACAAACAAACCTTAGTTTTTGTAACTAATCTGACATATAAATTCTATTATCATGTAACATGACCTTTACAAGGAAAATGTTCAACTGCATCACATCTTATACAACTAAAGTTTAGGGGGGAACAAAAAAGCATTCCAAACAAAACTATTCTTTTATTTTCTTGTTTTTTTTTTTTGTTTTTTTGGCATGAGCATTTATTTACAACTCATACAGACATTTATTTAGAGACATCACACTACTAGCTTTTTGTGACGTTTGAGGGATTTTTTTACAACACAACAAAGTCTTGATTCTGTCTAAGCTGCATGTGTCCAGGAAAAGACCGGAGAGATTGTTACAGATTCCACCCACCGCTCTACTTTCCCCACTTCCATCAGGAAAACGATTCAGGAACGTTCAATCCCCAACAAACAGACTCAACCAGGAATTGTTTCATCCTCAAGGCTGCTTAGACAATCATCTCCTTTTAATCAGAGCCTTACAACCCATTTCACCCTCACACAGACAGATACAACCCCTCCGAGACAGGCCCAACAATTCCTGTACATGTGCTTTATTCAAATGACATTTCATGCTTTTATAAGTGTTTAAAAGTGTTTTGTTTTTTCCACAGAGACTGTGTGTTGCGAGAGGGGGCATTAGGGTGGGAAGGCGTGATTGAGACGGTGTATTTTTTATTTTTTTTGACTGGTCAGGTTTTGGTCTGAACTGCTCACTAAGTGCGGAGCCCATTCCCCCTGTCCTGCCCGCCTCTGCTGGCTGATGCTTTGGCTCACCAGTGCACTGGTGGTGCTTAGTGTTTGGGGGTGGATGCCTGGGCGGGTACGGGCTTATTCCTGGTGAATGCTTCACGGGGCCTGGCCCCCTCGGGCCTGGTCGGGGCTCTCGCTGGCAGCCTCGGCTCCCCGGTGCCCATGGCCGGTTCCACTTTGGGTCGGTTGGCTGCTGGCGGGGCCCACGGACTCATCCCCGCGGCTCCTGGGGGCTTTGGCATTGCGGTGGCTTGGGGATTTACTCAGGGCCATCTCTCCTCCTCTCTTGGTGGGGGATCAGATTTCCTGGGTTGGCCCCTCCTGGGCGCCTTTGCTCTTGGGATCCCTTTGGATGTCTGGGGCTTTGCGTCCCCCGATCCTCACCTCGTTGCTCCGTAGGGGCGAGTCTTTGGCTCCTCACAACCACTATTAGGCATTTGGATAAACTTTACGTGCACAAGTGCACTCTCACAAACAACTACAGGTGCTTGGCTCCAGGTACTTAGAGATATACAGAAAGCCCATATTCTTACCTTCAGCTACCACAGTATACATGTCAGATTAAATAATACTACTTATACTCCAGTGATAGTATGAAGGTGTTACTTTATTTTATCTCTTATATCCGTATAGGTTGTGTTGTTCTTTTTACATCCCTTTGCAGGCGATGAAGCAGACTGAAGATTTTTTTAATCGTTATCTCCCTTTTATCTCCTTTTTCTGTGATCTTTTCTCCTTTTTCCTGTTTTTCCTTTCCTGTTCTACTTACATTGCAGTGTCCATATAATCTGTAAAACTCCCTGCATGAATTATAATAAAGCTATTTATATGCATGAATCAAGCGGAACACTACGGCGATAGCTGTACTGCTCCACTTGTGAAAGTAAAATCTTTTGGGCCCTTTTTTTTTTTTGCATCAAGACAATTATTCTTATTGCCACATCGCCAGACAGGACACAGTTAAAAAAAAATAAACATAAAAACAAATAAGCGTTTAAAGAAACTTTCATTGTTAAAATGTGATATTTGATATCTAATGCTTTGCTTTTTTTCTTGAGGAGGAACAATGCTTATTTTAAATCATTGTTCTGCTGCTGAACCCCGGTTTGTGTCTGCTTGAGGTCAAGAACAGATGGCCGGTCATTCTCCCTCAGAATCTTTTCATGTACAGCAAAATTCTTCGTTTCAACTTTTTTACCTAGTTTTCCAGGTCCTGAAGCATTGAAGAAAAAAAAACAGCCAACCCTTAGGTCTTCGGTTGGGTTCCTGTTATGTGTTGTGTTCTTGCTTTCCCCTTTATTCTCCCTTATTTCTTCTTTAAATTTTGCAATATTGAGTTCTTTTCCTTATTAGTAAATGTCAGAACTTTCCAGTTTGCTTAGTTCTTCCTGCTTATTATATTGCAATATTGCTTCCTTGTTTTCTCCCTCTCCCTCAGTCCATTATGTTTATCCTCCTTAGCTGTGCCTACTTCTCTCATATTTTCTTCCTTCTCTCTTTATTTCCTTGTACTGAGTAGCTGGTATTTCATGAATCTTCTCTGAAATCTTCAGGGGGGCTTTTTGCACCCTGTTTCCTATGCTTGGGTTTCTCTTTCTTTCATCTGAGTCATTCTAAGTTATTTTGAGTGTTTCTTTAAGGTCCTTTTATTTGCATGCACTCTGCTCTTTATTGGGTCCTCCTTCAACCTCACAATGACAGAAGATTCCAGTCAACAGGAGGCAGTAGTGCTTATACTTAAGCTTATACTAAACTTAAAGAGACAGGTAGGATTTATGTGCCACTGTGGCTTAGCCCTCCCTCCCATGGGAGAGTTTCAAAGCAGCTGCCTAGACGTTGCAGGAGTTGCAACATCTTCCCCCTTTTTAGGCCTTGTGAAGTCATTGAAGGAGGCAGAATGGGGTCTCATGGCAGATATCTACCACCTCTGCCTAGGCCACAGCTGATTTTTTATATATATATATATATTCTCCCAACAATCCTGCTTCTTCATCTTTTGCCTCTATAGTTCAATCCCTCCGCCTGTTGCTGCTTCATTCTCATCCCACCAGCATCACAAAGCAGCAGCAGAGCTTTTTCTCTGCTGTTTAATTCACCACCTCCATAGAATCTAAATCCGTTCCACAACAGTAAGGCTCTTTCAACCCACCATCCTTGTAATTTGTCCATTGCTTCTCTTAATGAATAAAACCTCTCCTCCTGACTCCTTCTCTGAACCTTGAAGAAAGGTCCATTATTTAATTCCACTCAAATTCTTGCTCCTGGGTCTTAAATGCAGACATAAAAGTCTTATATCAGACATTCATAAAATGAGCAGGACACAACACAGCTGACACAGTCCTGTCATTAGGATGAAAGCTGAGAGATAATTTTCATGCCCAGCTGGAATTAGAGACATTTCTATGGACATAAGAGGGAAGCTTCGGCAGTAAAAGCAGTGGTAGAGTTGTTTCCTGCAGATTAACTCTGGGAAACTCCATTGATCCTCCCTGACTTAAGGCACACCCTATTCTGTGTGTTTACACTCTGACAGCCTGGTCACTGGACCTGTTTATAAGACGTCCACCATTCTCAGCACATTGGTGGAGGCTAGTCTTTTCTACACCGAAAACAAACAAACAAGCAAAACTGTATACAATAGGATAAAATACAGCTGATAATTATGATGCATTGGGAACAATTTAAGGAAATCATCAAATTGTGTTTATTCTGTTATAGTAAAACATATTTTGTAGCACTTTAAATGTTAACCAGCCTTATTTTGCTAATAGAACCTTGTTCATCCTTTCCAATTTTCCATTGGTCAATAGGTGGCAGCAATGTGGCATGAAAGATCAACAAAATTAAATCCTTAAAATATTGCAAACTCTATGCTTAGAGCCCCTATAAGTCAGGTCAGAGTCATATTTGTTAAAGCTGCATTGCTAAAAATATATCTTAAGCCTGTTTATCAAACTGCCATAAATATTTATACAAACAAGCAAAACATGAGGGGGATACAAATAAAGCATACTGTCTTGCTGTTAACAGAAGCATGTGTGTTAAATGCAGACATCTGGCCACTTCCTACAGTGTATGAGATCAGCACCCATTTGATAAAACTCCTTATGTGTTCATGTACTCGGAAACTTACAGGCTGCATCACCATCATTTGACCTAAAGGGGCCAACAGCGTTTACATTAAAATGTTTGGTATTTTGCACAGGTAGGATTGAAAGATACTGAATGGCCTATAGATTAACACAGAAATGTAAGTGCAAGTATCTTTTGTCTGGGGTCTTCAAGTTTCAATAATATGAGATTCAGACCCTTTTTTAAGTACGTGATGCGTCTTATTCCTTTTAAACAGATTTTTTTCATTAATTAAAATTTTTTGCAGCTTAGAAATAGCCTATTTTTTACTGGGTGCTTTAAACAAACCTCAACAGGTAGCCTGCAGTAGCAGTGATATACCAGGAAAGGTCACTGAGTTTGTGGGAACTGGACTTACGCAAATGACAACATAGGCACCCCTATGTTGGACGAATGCCACACATGCTTTTGCATCATGAGCTGATGCTCTTATGGCCCTTTTTACCAACTTAAAGAAGGGCAACGTGTACGTGATCACAACACTTCTTATTAGGAGGTTCTTTTCTTTTCTTCTCATTCATTATACCTACATTATACCCCTGCCAATTAAATTACAAATAAAGTTAAATTCAGTTTTTTTTTCCTATAGCACCAATTCACAACACATGTCAATGTCAAATTCACTTTACAGAGACAATTCAACCAGATCAAATAATCAGATTATTTCACATTTTTCTATCTAAGGAAAACCAGCTGATTTTATCGACTCATCGACTCGACAATAATCCTTCACACCAAGCATGCTTGTAGTGACAGTGGAGAGAAAAACTGCCTTTTAACAGGCAGAAACCTCCAGCAGAACCAGTGTGAGCGGCCATCTGCCGAGGCCGACTGGGGATCAAGGAGACAGAAGCAGACATACAGAAAGAAGCAGATATACTAAAGGTAACTGTCAACTAGCTCTACATGCAGTGCCATCCAGGAAAGACAGCCAGGCAGACGAGCTCCGAGTCAGCTCCCATGTCAGGGGATGAAAGAGAGCACATATAGTCAGTCACAGTCAGAGAAACAGGACTAAACTTAAACCTCCAACAGCTATAAACAATGGTGTACATTGCAGCAGCACAGCTCAAATTTGTCTCCAGCCAAAAAGGCTTTGAAGCTGGTAGTTAGTACCACAGGTGAGGAGCCTGATAACTAAAAGATCTGTTAAGACCAGATACTTGACCAGATGCACATAAACATTTGTGTATTTTTTCAATCAGCAGTCAAAATTAAATTAGACAAAACTTTTTATTTTTTTTATTTTAGATCAGTCAGGATCACTAAAATTATTATGTAGTATCTGTTTGTTAAATGTCAAAATATTAAGATATGTTGTTTCTTAAAGGTTTTATTTATTTATAACAGCATTTTATAGCACTTTACAATGCTGTCAATATTTGGTGAAAGTCCAGGTCAAATATATAGAGATGATGCTTTACAACCAGGTATCAAGTTAATTATCAGAATATCATATTACAAAATAAAAAAAATCCAAATATAAACACACAATTAAAGAATATTTAGGGTTATAACTAAAAGTGATTGAAAGAATTATTCTAATTTAATTGGTACTTTCAGACAAAGACTAAAACGTGAGGCTATAATTCTCTTTTAAACATCTATACAAAAGGAATGCTGCATATTTGTAGAGGTAAGTAGTTTGAGTTGGTTAGCAAATTAAATGCATGGTTGGCATTGTTTTTTTTTGTGCTTACATTCAGTAGAGGCTGCCAAATGTAGTTTTTGGCCATTAGAAGACCTATGAGAGCTTTGAACAACAAGGGATGCTCCTGTCTCTACATACAACTGAAACCAACTCAAAGCTAATCCCATCATACCAACTACCTGTATTCATCAACACAACAGGATATAATGATCTACCCCATCAAAAACTGCCAACAACATAGAAGCATTAAAATGTCAGAGCTGCCAGAGTCCACCTTTCAAGGAATGATGAAAAAAAATTAAGGCGAGTTGTTTAAATGCCTTTGTGGTATTTAAAATAATCAGGTCACAAATATCATTGGAATACAAAAAGATTTGAAGTTGATTATAAATTACTTTAAAACAAAAAAAACAAATAAAAAAATTCACATATCATACATGCACAAAAGTTTAATGTTAATGTTTCCAAAAAAAATCAAGACAGACAGGAAACAGAAACAGAGAAATGGCAGAATGATCAGATCAGTATTAAACAATAGAATAGTGAAATCCTACTCCTTGAATTTTATTATTTCCTCTCTCTAAACCTTTTCTTTTCTAAATTGTGTTTGGAAATATGGTCTCAAACACTGCATTCTGGTTTCAATGAGATTCTTTTTCCTCTCTTGAATGAGCAGCTTTCATGCCCCCCCATCTCTGAATCATGTGATCTCTGCTGCTTTAACTCATGCTCAAGGCAGACAGCTGCTTAGGACATTTACTTGCCGGGTGTTCCATTACTCTATGCTAATGCACCAGAAGCACAGCTGAGACTTTTGCTCCATCAGAGACACAGTTAAATAGAATATCATTAAAAGGGTATGCTATTAATGTAAATCAATTTAAAATGTTATTTTTTCTGTTATTGAGATGTCATATTTAACCTACAGGATATTTAAAACAATTTAAACACACGATCTACATGTTTTGGCAACCATGGTAATGACTGCTGATTGATAGTTGTCCAACTGACAGTCATGAAAATTCTCCACGAGGAGGTTAAGCCCAAAAAGTTCATCGCTGAATAAGTTGGTGTTTAAAAAAGTGCTTTGTTCTAGCCAGAAAGTTATGTAGAAGAAAAAGTGTGATAGAAAAGAGGGCAGAGTTACCAGAAATAAGATCTGCCTTCAAGAGATTGCTGATGTTGCTCTGATGTGTTTGATCAAATCAAGTCTATGCAGCCATCTACAAATTTCAATGACATACTGATTAGATTTTTCAACTTTACTATTTATAGCATTCTATGTTTTATTAGTTTTATTAAAAATAGAGTAACTCTACAATAAAAAGTATTATTATTATTATTATTTAAATATGATAAATAATATTTTCTTTTCAATGTTTCCCAGGCTAAGGACGCCCAAACTGATGGCGAGATGGAGCCGGGACCCCCAATTATATATATTGTATGAAATTGTGTTATATCAAACTCGTCCTATAGTCACTCTATTACAGATGGAGTAATGTAACAAAAGTAATTTCATCGTGGGACTATCAAAGTATTTCTGATTCTGATTCCTCGTTGATGGGACAGGTGTTGTTAATGAAACGGTGCCCAGCTTGAAAGAGCTCCTGCGTGTCGCTGAATGTTTGAATTGAGGATGTTTGAGAACTACAGAGAGGATGTGGAGCAGCTGGTGGACTGGTGCAAAGATAACAGCCTAATCCTGATCATCTTGAACTTCAAGAAGAACCGGCCTAACCACGCTCCACTGGTCATCAAAAGTTCAACTATAGAGGTGGTCAACAGCACCAAATTCCTGGGGGTGCACATCACAGACACCCTTACCTGTAACCACCTCACTGATCAAACAGGCACAGAAGCGCATGTACTTCTTGCATAGGATGAGGAGAGCCCACTTGCCCCCACCCATCCTCACAAAATTAAGTTAGAACTGTAAATATATAGTCACATATTTATATTACTATTTTTTTAAAGTATTTATTAATGTTTTTCAAGGCTGCACTTTAAAAAATGAAATTGTCAAAAGCTGTTTTAAATGAAATTTCTTTTTGTTTACGTTCGTACATACAAAATGACAAAATAAATCTCTATAAGTCAATAAGGACTTAAAGACATCTTCTGCATCCATTTATCTGTTTTCTACAGTTTGTTGTATTCGTGTTAATGTGCATTTAAAGACATTTCAATTAGTGGAAAAAATTGCAGGGAGGAATATATAAAAAAAGTCTTATCAACCAAAAATTTCACGACCCCCATGCAGTACCTCCACGGACCCCCTAGAGGTCGCGTACCCCCTGTTAAAGACCTCCGCTTTAGTTTTTTTTTTAAAATTATTATTATTTATTTATTTTTATTTTTATGTATTTTAAACAATTAAAAAAGTGGAAATATTTACAAAAAAAAGACCTCTTTATACTGAACATGGATCATATTATATTAATCTGGATCAAGGCCGTTTGCATAATAAATCCGTAAATTAATAAATAAATGTATTCGTATTATAATCTGATCATTTAACCAGCTATAATATTCCCCTAATGATCTTAATCTTTTAGAGTTTTACACCTTATTTGATTTTTGGTGCTTGATTTGTCCTCTGCTGCCTGTCCTTCGCAGGAGAAGTGGGAGGTGGAAAAACACCGAGAAAAGGGGCGGAGCTTTCGGAGGAGAAATACCGCTGCTGTCCTCCTGCGTCCATACTTCTCCATCTGTTAGGACTCCACTATACTGGAAGTGGATTCTGCAAAAGCGACTATTTCCTTTAACTGTCAGCTTTTGTGGCTGTTATATGTTGAAGTAACTTAAATTGCGTTTAACCTTTTTTGGACAATTCTGTTCCATTGCTAGCTAGCACTGCGAAGCTAACCGTTGTTAGCAGAGAAACCGGGTCAAGTGAAGAACCGAGGAGGAGCGGAATGGAAGGAATTCACTCTGATTCCCCTTCCAGGAGAAACCACGACTGAAAAAAGGAAACATTTAATCGTCTCCTATAATATCCGGTAAGTACCTGCTATAAAAGCTGTGCGAACCGAATATCGGTTTGTGAACTTCTTGTTAGCTTTCGGCTTCTTCTGTTATTATGTTAGCTAATACCAGCTGTTCGTTTCCAATTACTGTCATAATTATTGCTATAACGTCATATACTGAAGGTTTCTCGGGTAGTTTCCCATTTTAAATGTTTATTAAATCGCATTTTCAATCTAGATCCCATCAGTGTTATTTTACATAAGTGTTGGGCTACATTTTGTTAAAAAGTACAAGATACAGGGGAAAAATTAGTGCTGTACTCTCTTTTAATTTCAATATTTACCTGTAGCCCTCTTAAAATGTATCGGACTGATGTCATCTCCAGGTCGGGTTAAACCTGTTTTAAACAAAACTAGTTTAAACGGATAAAAACATGTTCCTAAACAGTATGAGGATATAGTGAGGTTATCACGCGTTTCCCTTTGGAGATTGATCTGTCCTTAAAAAAAAAAGGTATCATCTTTGGTACTTATACAAAAAGAAAAGGGAAAGTTATCAATATTTTTAGATAAGCTTTTTCGAAACTTCCAAAACAACACAAGTAGGCTATTTGATCATTTTCACAATGTGATTATTTGAATTTGTGATATTGCCTTTTTTATGATTAAGTTTTTCCCATTTGGCTGTAGGTTATTTCTAAAATTATTCAATAGTCACTCTGACATTTTGCCCCTTTCAGGTTCTGTGTTACAGATGTAAACAAGCATATTGTTCCCACACAAAACGTTGCCAGATGTCATTTTAAATGCACAAATTTCCTTTATATCTGTTTATTTGTATATTGCAACTTTTTTTTAATCACCGATTTCTATATATTGACTGATCTATTGGCCAGTTTAAACAAAAAAATATTTTGTTTCCTGATCAAACCCAAATCGTTTTGACTGTCTGCCTCTACATATTAAACATTTCAGTTGCAGAACTAGATGTTTTTTTTTCTTTTTTTAATAAATTAATCCTGATCTATGAACATACATTTGAATTTTGGTTGTTGAAACTTGTTAAACATACGCCTGAGGTATAGATGGTACTGAATATCCTAGATGAAAAGTCTGATAAAAGAGACTAAAGGCAGAAAAGTAAATAGAGAAGAGGTGAAATGACCTAAGACAGCTAACATTTTGTTATAGTAGTGCTCCTTTTTGTCTTAACGGAAAGTTATTCTGCTCCATCACTCATTCTATTCTCCAACTTGTCCTACTTCTCCAATCAATCTTTGCAGCAGCTATATCCTGTTCTGACAAACCAGTTTTTGTCAGCAACTAACTTGGCAAATAAGTTCTCCCAAGAGTGTTTACACTGTCACTTTCCTGTTATTCTCTGCTGTTTCTAATGTTTACCTTTTGATTAAACCTTGCACAATGTTGTGGCAAGAGTATAGCTACAGCTGATGTAGATGGCCGGTGAACCTATTGGAAGTAGAAGACATCACTTTTCAGGTTTATAAAAAAATAGCATTGGAACTTGAACCGTAAAAATGAAATGTAAGCAGACAAATTAAAATGTGCTTACTGAGGCATTCAGATGGTTAACTCGTACTGAGATCCTGTTTTGGTGTGTTTTCAAAGTTGCTGACTGTTCCTGAATAATGACGGTAATTATAAGGGGCTGTAGTAATATGCTGTATAAAATAACCTGTTAGTGTTTAGTCTGACCTCATTTTGTTTTTGTAGTCTGCTGTCCTCATACATGCTGGCCCAGAGGAGCAAAGCATAAAGCATTTATATTAAAAACCAGAGTCAAATTTACCAAAGTGAGAATTGACACCAATTAAAAAATAGAAAATGGGGAAGAAAAAAACCTAAGAAGGTATTGTTGTGTTTTGCACCTCAGAGCAGCTTTGCCATAACCCCCCTTCTTGCAGAAAGCCCTTATACTTCCAGTTTCAACATGTCCTGGCCAGTTGAGCAAAACTCCCTGCAAGTTTAAGCTTCAGGCACACACGGTGCCGGTGTAAATACAAAAATAAATTAAATACTTTCTCATCGCAGTTTCTGTGCTTCATTAAAGAAAAATATTTTTTTTTTAAAACCACTGGCCATTAAGCTCTTTATCCTCCAGCATCTAGAACATTCTGTTACAGACATTCCCACTGGCCTGTTTGAACAGAGGCCAGCTGCAGTGTGCGGTATGTGAGCGGCACCTGCTTTTTAATATTTCAATGAAATCAAGGCCTACTTTGCTGAGAAAGGAGGTTTGGCACAGAGTGCAGCTGAGTGTAGCCTAGTTTTATCCCCACTAGCTTGTGGTGACACAGTTCTCTAATGAATGAGAAGGATGTGCTGCATCCATTGATCGAAGGGATCCCTTTGACAGCTCATCACTACACTCACTATTTGCTGCCAAGATTGCTAAACATCACACTCAAAAACCATCCCCCTCCTTAGCTAAGTCTGTAGTTCTCCTTTATTCTACTGCTTTGTGTAGATTTATTTGATCTGTTTTGACTGTCAGAAATAACCCAGCTCATTTATATACATATAGTTTTTCTAAATGTTTGTCTATATGATGTGTTCTGCTTTCTGTCCAGGTTGTTGGTGTTACTGTAATTCCCATCATGGTGCAGAAGTATCAGTCACCTGTGCGGGTGTATAAACATCCCTTTGAGCTGGTGATGGCGGTAAGTCCTTTTACCTGTGGGGGCTAGCAATTTTCCTCTCTGCGAGACTTCTGAATGCATTATGTCGACTGTTATATAACACTGATCAGTGGGTGCTTCACATGGGCAGTGAAAGTGCTGATGACATTCAGTTCACATATTGAATTGAAATTACATTCTCAAATAATTTTCAAACATAAAGGTGAGGCATGCTGTTTGCCTGCTTAGGTTTGGAAATCGTGTTGCACGTTTGAGTTGGAGTGTGTAACTAGATTGTGGTTTTATGTGAAACAGAAAGCCTGCCACAGATTCAGTGGTTGTAGGGCCTTTCGAGGCATTAGAAATTCAGTTGCTAGCGTAGATTTTTACAGCTGACTGACTAGATGGATGAATCTGGTGAAGCTCAATCAGTAATTCTTCTTTCAAACGTGCATATTTGCGCACGTTGCAACTGAGTGTAAGGTGCTCTGGAGATGATGATAAAATAAATTAATATGCACTGTTTGTATTCTATTTGATTTAAAACTAGCATCGCTTTCAGAGGGCCTGCAACACAAAGATCAGAATCTAGCAATAGAAACTTTGTCAGTGTATCTCTGGAAATTAAAAAAGAAATGAAACGTATTCACAAATTGTTATCAAATCAGAAAATTTAAGTTAATGTAAAGTATACTCATCTAATTACTACTTACATAGTATTTCTTCATTTCTCTATAAAATGAAAATTTGCAGATTCATTATCTGATTTATGTAACCAACTAATACCTTCAAAATTGCTAATAAGCAGTGGCAGCTGGTGGAATTTTCTTCAGTGAGGGCTATGAATTCAAAATAGACGTATACCAAAAAAACAATCAACCGTATACTAAATTATCACACCAGTATATTTATATGAATGCCAAAAACAAAAAACATTATAAAAACAAAATGTAATATCTTGAACAGGTTTAATTTTTGTAAATAAATCTTAGACTTCTGAGCTGTTGTGGAGATAAATCTGTATTTTACATGCTCTAGTATTGTGTTACAAACCTTAAAAAATAATGTACCAGTTTGATAATAGAGAAACTACTAGTCAGCTTTATATATTTTTTAATATATGAAAACTATTTATTTTCTGACAATATGTTTATTCATGAGCAACTATGTAAATTAACAAACATTTAGAAAAAGTACACTATATTCTATTATTTTCCATGTGATTGTCCAGATTGTTCATTCTTCTTTGCCTTTTCTACAAAGTTCTTAAAATCAGTTCCACCTGTCTTTATCCATGCTGGGTCAGATCCTGACTTTTGAAAAAGGAGGCAGGAAAAGCAGAATAAAGCTACATGCTGCTAGCCAAACCGTCCCGAGCTCGCCTATACCTTCGTATTTCAGAGGAGCTACTGCGCATGTACAACTTAAAATGAGTCAGTGGGCAAAGATTTTTTCACCCTAGGGCCGAAATACGTCACAAATCTGACGAAAAATTGAATTATGCCTTACTAGTCATTAAAGATTATATATATATATATATATATATATATTTATTTTTTTTTCCTCGAAATATTTAAAATTTTAATTTAAAATGAAATTATAAAAAAACATGTTTTTATGTCTTGATCAGGGTCATTTGGTGTGGGGCGGCAGCCTAGCGCCCTCTATTGGCCAGCCGCTATTGCTAATAAGGCGGCTGAGACATAGTTGAACTCTGAGATTGGTGGTAAATGTTTTAAAATTGTTGCAAAAATTGTATGACTTAGTTTACTGCAGTAATTTGTTATTTTCACATGGTTTCAGAGCAGCTGTTTTCTTTAAATAGAGAACCGATTTGATGCCTGCTAGAGGGAGAACGCATGGAGACTAAATCTCCTTAGCTCACGCGGGACTGAGCAGCAGGCAGACAGATGGCTAAAAATAAAACGCAGGTAAAGGGCCATGTGTGCCTCCAAAGAGGAGTGCGCTGTGGTGATAGAGGCAGGGTTGAGTTTTTTTTTTTTCTAAAAGAGTTTTAAAAATGGGTCACATCTGGAGACTTATACATGTTTTTTAAACCAGGCCAGGAACACATAAAGTGGGTTCTATTTAGGTTTTTCTCAGACATAATGGAAAGATATCACTGACATTATATGTAGCTAATTTCAGTGTAAGTAACAGACAAATGTTTGGTTTAAAGCTTCAGTTGAGAGTTTTGGTTCTTTTGCTTTTCTTATGACTTTTCTCTGCAGTGGCCGTTTTTGCAGATGCTGCAGAGCACACTCTTTGGTGCGTTACCGTTTTCTTCCACCCCTCACTGTACAGCCAGTGAAAGCACTGGCGTTTTACTTGCTGTGTAGCTGCTTTGTCACTATTAGTAACACAAAAACATCCTGTCTTGTAGGAAAATCATCACATGATGCTGTGATGCAGCAAGACACAGTTTCTTGGTATCAACACAGCCTTTCATTTTCTCGTAATGTCCTAAGAGAGCTGCTCATTATGCTGTCTAGTTCCAAATCAGACTAGTGCTGCAATGGCTTTGTTTAGATTACTTACTTTTTATCTTGTTGAATTGGGTTTTACTAATTTTTTTGTGGAGCTTGATTACACAATGCTTAGGATATCTTGAATATATGTTATTTTTGGGCTTTACGTATTTACATCAGACTGTTGAATGAACTGCAGTAGTCTGTCACTTTAACTTGAGGAGGCACTTTGCTCACTGACAGCTGCAATTAAAGTTTTTAAACCTCTGGCTAACACAGCCGAGGCTCATTTGCGTAAGTGTGACTTGAATCCCACATTCCCTCCCCTCTTGGATCTCTGCGTTCTTGGTACACTCATTGCTTACAGCATTCTTGAGAAGAGAATGCCAGTTCAGATGGATTTTATGAGCTTCATTTTTTTGTTGGAACAAGTGAGACATACCAGCGCAAGAAAAAAAAAAAACTAAGACAGGAACATTTGAAGAGAATGTTCTTCTTTGTTTTGAATATCCTGAAATTCGAAATGTATTTTGTGGCCAGGAAAAGCCTCATCAATGCTGCTCTGTAGAACTGCAACGTCTGATGCACAAACTAGTTTTAAGCAGTTTAGTTTTAATTCAAGACTGTTTTGCAATGTCACTTTAGGTTTTACAGTAGTGATGCATTGGAAGTAGGAAAAGAAAAGTGATACCTGCTACTCAAAATGAGCTTTAAAATTTAACCAATTTAAAATGTTTCTTGTTCCATAAGAAGCGAGTTTTTACAAATGGAAAGGTACAGCAACATTTTAGTTGACACTTAAATCAAACAAAAGACTGCAACTTAAAAATCTGTTTGAGCTAAATGCTTGTCTTTGAGATGAAGATATAAAATACAAGAACAGTCGATGCTGTTGTCAAGATGATCATCTCAAAGTTTGAAGTTTGTTTTTTGGGGTTGGAGCCAGATGAATATAGTTGACAGTATCAGCAGCTTCTTTCGTAACCTCAGCTAGGGCAGACCCTCTTTCTCATTGCTGCATTTCAATAACAGGAAATGTAGTCAATGCTGTTGCAGCGATTAGCGCTGCAGCCCAGTGTCAGAGCCTCCAGGCAGTCCTTGGGGAGTCTCAGTGGAATGTCAAAAGCTCAACACAACACCCCTGTTGTTGTCCCATTTCTCTTCATTGAATCCATAAGGGACACAGTATTCTTGTCCTACTTTCTATCTGCACACTTCTGGCTGGATTTAAGGAAACAGGATGTGTAATGTTGGCGTACTGTCTACTGGGCTTTTATGCACAATAAGCAAGAGAAAACATTTCCTTCCTGCTGACTAAACTGTCCTAATATGTTGGAGGAACCACAACAGATTCAGCGAGATATTTAAAGGATTGTTATTGATTATTTAAAGGAATAGTACACCCATAACATGATTAGCCTTCATTTTC
>NW_015150579.1:1014973-1049406 GCF_000732505.1 Cyprinodon variegatus
GAAAATGAAGGCTAATCATGTTATGGGTGTACTATTCCTTTAAGCCATGATATCTGAGGATGGGGTTATTTTTTTTTTATTTTTATAACAAATAGCATTTCAGAACACATTTTAAAAATCTCATCAAATCTAACAAATGTTTAATATTGATAATGTATCTGGAGGAGAGACTTCAACCTTTTATAAGAATTACTGTTATCAAAGGTGTTAGTTGGGTACATTTAGTCCTTTTCCTTCTTAACCCAGATGTGGATGAACAGTGCAACATCATAACTGGATGTCTGCTTTATAAAGTACATGCTATATCCCTTAGCCTCCTTCGTGCAAGGAATGAAAATAAAATTATTTCAATAAGGCAGTCCACAGGTGCTGTAGATGAATATCAGTGTCTGCTTTGCTTAGTTAAATTATTAAACTAAAACTGATCTTCCTGATAAGAGTCATTATTCTGATCCTCTGTAGGATCAGAATGATGACTTTTATCAAAACTGTAGTCAAAAACTATTTCTTTTCTTTGTTTTGTACAGTGCCTTTATTTATGTTTTTTTATGCTGCACTCATCCCAATGCCTTCCTTTTTTTTCTCTGGTCTAATTCCTCCAGAACCGGTCTTTCCAGGGTCAGCATCTTGTCCCACCGTGTCCTGACCCACATATGGCCAGGTTTTGTTAAAGCCTTACAGCTCAATTCTCTGCTGCAATGACATCCCGGCTTTATTTCATAGTTTTAATCCTCGTCTGAGCTCGTTGGCTCTCAATGCTTAATGGTCTCGTGTCCTAAAATTTCTACTTATACAAGCAAATGCTCTACTTCATATTTGACTATTTTGAATGGGAAAGTTGTTATTTTTTTAATGTCATTGTAGCACGTTTCTGTTCAAAAGAGAGCATGTTCTAATGGAGTGAAACTTGCTCTATAAAGGGCCTCTAATGAGAGATGGAATGTCAAGAAGAAAATTATCCAAAGTTGCTTTTAGCAAATTGTCCTTATTGGACTTTTCTTTTTAATGCCTGGCTTTCCCATCATTTCACATGCTGTTTTATTTCAGATAATTCCTCCACTTTACTGAATTACTCTGCCAGAGCCTTTTTATGCAGTGTCTAATTCACTTACCTTGCCAGATTATGTTTGCCAAGAACAGTCAGGAGCAATAGGCTGTTGATAGGAGGAGGGGGGTGCGCTTTACCATACAGCAAGCTCCTTCAATGACCATGTGACTGCAGGAGCCAATGGGAAATTTCAGCTGATTTCATTCACTGATCACCAAGACACTCATTCAACCTCTTTTACTGATGCAAGGTCGAGATGCTGCCTCAGTGGGCCCCCTCCCAACCCCGGTCTGCTTCTCTGCTCGATGCATATAAATGTGTGCATACGTATTCTTACACAACCAGCCCTTAACTATCGTTTCACACTGAAGTCCCTCTACGCTGTGTCAGTGAATGGTCTGCAGGGGCTAGATGGCACTGAGAGAAAATGGAAATGTACTCTCTCTTTTTGTATTTTAGTTTTTTTTTGTTTTTTTCTTGATTTGTTTTTCTCCCTGTGATGACTGTTTAAGGCTATTTATCGTATGAAACAAGCGACATAGGTTTAAATTTAATTTAAAGATGAATAAAAACAGATGATTAGATTTTTTTTTCCAGCAATATTTTCTATGTTTACTTTGAGAAAGAATGAGCTTTCATTCATTTTGGCCTTTTCACACATTACCTGAAATGTGCAGTTGGTTAATACTTTTACATTCCTATACTTTAATGCTTTACTTGAAGTTGCAAATAAGTGGAAAATCAGATGAGAGATGTGATTACCGGTAATAATTTATTTTATAGCATCGCATGAATGAATAGTAACATGGGCAAAAATGAGTGCATTTGGCTCTTAGTTTTGATGATGGCTCCAAGTAGAGAACATCAAGTATAACACCAAATGTCAGATTGTTTTGTTAACATTACTAAGGACTCTCTTGAGTTAAGTAGAGATCTAGTTATCCAGGTCATGGTAATAAAGGGTACTTTTTTTTATCCCTAATACTAACCAACCATTTGCCAAACACTTTTCTTACTGGATCAAAACTGAAAAATACCGTAAAACCACCAAAATGAGTTTTCTGAAGTAGTTCGTAGTCTGTTTTAGTTCTTCTCAATAAACTCACTGGTTTTAGTGTTTACATGTCTGTATAAGTGCTGCAGGGAGAGAAACACTACGACTGGATAGTTGGTTTTCTTACGGTGTGTTCATACCAAACGCATTCTGGTTGTTGAAACAAATGATCTACATGCAAAATCTATGAGGCACGGCGTCGAGCAGCTTCAGCATGTCCTAGCATCCGGAGGGTCATGGCATTACAGCATCAGAGAGTACGAGTGTTCGCTGGAGCTCAGAAATTGAAAAATTTGCAGCTTGATTTTTGAGAGTCAACCAATTAGAAATCCAGGAGTTTTTTATGGGAGACAGACTCTACAAGCAAGTTGTGATTGGTTCTGCAGAGCTGTCTGCATATAAAAAAGTGAACAGAAACCAGTTGGAAAAAATAAAGTCAGGAGTTGGATTATGTACAAGTATTAGAGGGTGATGTCTGATCATTATTTTAAACATTTTTTTGCATTTTCTAACAGTTTATAAATACCTACATTTACTAAAAAATTTTAAAACCTGCTGGCAAAAAATATTCAACTGAATCTGTTTTTTTTTGTGGTTTTTACCACAAACCTTAAAAACACTTCACTGCATGCAGCTATAAACGCTGTCGCTCGTTGGTATGCAGGGGATCTGTCGCTCCAAACAAGTGCTAAATATTTTAACAGGCTCATAATCCTGATGAACTGACTGCACAAATTAAGTTTTAAGGTGGAATTTGTCACTTAAAATTGTGTGAAAACATTTTTTTTCAACTCATCAAAGCAAATAAAGCCAAGCTATTCTCTACATTGCAACAACAGAACAGAGCTGTTATGATCATGCCTTTACATCCAATATCTGGGCTGGTATTTGAAATCCCTTTGTTCACAAGATGTTGAAAACCATGGGTTAATGTAACTGCGTACTTGGCAAATTGCCCCTGCCTTTATCCAAGTGGGTGGTTCTTGCCAGTGGTACCAATACAGTAGAGCAGTGGGTGGTATGGCATGTAGGGACCCAAAGGCTCTTTTGTTTGATTTCTTAGGTGGGGAGATTGTTCTCTCCTACTTCTAATCAACTGTACACACTGACTGAGAGGGGTTTTCTTTTAATTCTCCTTTTCCCCTATTGCTATAAATTGCCTTGCTAATCTTGGATTAAATGTGTACAGCACTTAAAAAAGTTGGATATATAAACAAATAATCCTATAAACATGGTGTTAGCTTTTTGTCAACAAACTTTAGACAGAACCTGTCAGTCATGTTGGTCTAAAGCTGTTTAACAGGTTGGTAGAGGACTGAGACGTAAGACATGAGAGCTTTTTCTTTTGTTCCTCTGTAAGGATTTTTTTTATTTACTTTGTATCACATTACAGGCTTGGTATACCTTTGCTTTGTCTGTTTATTTTAATGCAAATGGTAACATGAAACTAGTGAAACTGGCTTTGTTGAAAGCTGAATTCATCAGACTTCTTTGGCTTTTTACATGTAAAGAATTTTATAAACAATGGGTATCTTGGTAACGGATTTTGTTTTTGTTGTTTTATATTGCTATTCTTTGTCTGTTATTAATACCTAATTCCCCGGCTGGTGACAGGAATGAGCCATCATATAAAGTTTAACGTTCAAGGCTAATTTTGTTAGACTTTTAGTCATATATATACTTCACTGTATGACAGGTTGATAGTTAAACCTTCGCATGAGGTTCAACATGAATAAAGCTTTAATACAAGTAATGGAATATTAAGAATTTTTGGTCTAATATCGGAGCCGCCAACGAAGGGGTATTCCTCTTGTAATAATAAACCAGTAACGTTCTTCCTGCTAATTAAAAGAGGGAAGGCTCCTTTCAAGTAAACAATTTTAACTTCTCTCTATTCTTAGCAGCTTTTTATTGCATGCACAGATGTTTCCCCTTTTTCTGCTCTGCTATAACACATCTATTCTCTCTCCAGTGAGATTAAGAGATTATTCTTTTGCATTTTTTTTATCCAATCAAGCTGAAATTATGTTTAAACATCAACTGCGTTTAATGAACCAGGGTAAAGTTAGCAGAACCGACATGTTTTATCAGCAAACATTGCGTACCAATCTTAGAAACGATGCCTAGATGTTTATCTATTCATACCAAACACACTACATCCAGACAAATCAATCTGTTCCGTTTCATATACGGGATTATTCCAAAACGAAGTTAGACGTATGACCCATCTGATGTGCAAACTCAACCTGCATAATGACGGCTCTGATAGATGGAGGCCCGGAGCTGCCTGAGGTGCTGGTCAGGAGCTCGTAATGATTTGCTCACCAAAAACAGACTAATTGACGTCACCCTCCTGTCAACGGCCCTCAGTAAAATAGACTTTTTATTTGGATCTTACGTCAATGATGGTGGTATTTGTTATATAATATCTATTGAGCCTTTTTAAAGTGTAAATGTCAATGAGAAGCATCACTGTAGCCAAATATTTGACTTTGAGTTTTTTTTTTTTTCTCAGGGTTCCTACAAAGGGATTTCATTTCACCATTTAAAAAATTTAATATAAAATAATATAAAAATGTGTGTGTGAAAAGAGGCATTTTTATAATGTTTTCATTAATGAATGAGCTTTATAACTGGTTTGTCTGATCCAACCTTGATTGTCAGTATGATTGTTTGGTTTCATTGTCATTTATTATCCTAGGATTATTGTAAAATGATCCATCTGTAATCAGCCCTAACTCTAAACCTTGAATATGATATGACATTTTGTGAAATGCTCAAAAACCGATTCGAAGGAGTCGTTTTTATAAATCAAACCCAAATCTGATTTTTCTGAGAATAACAGAAGTTAGCTGCGCTTAATTTTCCCTGATATAAGCAACTACAAAACTTCAAAATGGACCTTATACAATACTTGGCCTCATTTTTACCTATTTTAAGGCCATTCCATCAAAGTTGGATCTGCTGGTGGTTTTTGCATGGTTTTGTTGTCAGCACATTTAACTAAGAGCAGAGTTTTCAATGAGATTATTTCATTCATTCAGATCTAGGATTTGTTATTTGATTGTTCCCTTTGTTTTTGTTTTTTGAGTAGTATATTTTTATTTAAAGCTATTTCAGTCAGCATTTCAAGTATTTAACAATAATTGAATGAAAGAACAGCGGCCACTTAAAGAACATTTGGTGCCAGATGCCTGTATTTTTCTCTCTACAACACACCCAATAACCCATTTGTTTGTTACAGAAGGAGAAGTCACCATTTCCTCTTCTTGTGAATTTCTCTAAGAAAACCCAGCATCAGCTTTACCACGGCCCTTTTAGTGTTTATGAACTGCTCTGCTGTTTTTTCTATTTACCTAATCTCCGAGCTGTTCTCTTCTTGTGTTTTCATCATAAAAGTGCCCCCAACCTAAATGTTCCCTTTTTCCCCGCTAGTTGAGCCGACTTAAAAATAGCGTAAACCGACCTCTATGTGGCAGCTGTTTCTGTTATACAACGATTTTGTAAGCCTGCAAGATATGGCTGTTATTCTTAGTAAAGCTGGAAGGGTGAGGCCTGTTGGGAAAGAGGTTTGTCATGCTCTTTGTTTGGCTGTCTTTTTACGGATTATATAGTAGTTATTGGCTTGAAGAAAAAAAAAATGTCTGCATCAGAAAATGGTCCAGGAAATGACTACTGCTATATTTTTTTGGGTGATTACTGTGTATCTTCTTCTCAACAATGTACTATATGAGAAACATTTGATGAAAATTAGGACTACATCTGCTCTTTTGGAATCAAGAAATTTGGTTGCATGAAATTAGGTCCTTAATTCCTCTTTAAAGTTCCACTCAACAAAAAAGTACCTATGTATAACACAAAACCATGGCACTTAAATCCCAACTGGTATTCTCCTGTCCAAGCAGCTCTTTGCAGTAGTGATGTGGCATCGGCTGTCTAAAATACATTGTGCCCTCTTTCTTATAAAACTCAGTGATGCACCTCTAAATTGAGGCGTATCTCAAGGCATTTGGGTTTTTAAGGAGGCTCTTTCGTTGAATACTTTTCTCATTGTTTTCATTACTTTGCTGGTTCTGTTTCATCACAAAATGAGGAATTTGGCTCCCTATATCATGCATAAGACAGGTTCTAGCAACAAGTGTTGTGTATATTCAATTATAAGAAAATGTTGATAAATCTATACCCATTAAAAAAAAAATCTTAAGTCGTGGCTGTAGGACTATGGATGTATCATTAGTTGATAGTCCTCACTGCTTTAGAAGGCTGGGGAGCTCTACATCTTGTTTGTTTTCCTTGCGCTGCTAAACAGGAATCCATGTGCCGTCTCGGTGAAGTCGTTTCCCTGGAACATTAAAAATGTGCTCGTTAAAGGCATGCTGCAGCTTGAACTGTGGTATGTGTTTGCAGAGGTGTTGAATGAGAAAAACACGGCATCCCAGCTGTTGGATTTGCTTTGCCTGTGGGCGAAGGCGTTTTTGTTTTTATATTGCAGTATACCCATTTCATAAGTTTTGTTTTTTTTGTATGGTGGTTAATGCTATAAATATTTCAACATGTAAACACACCCATCTCGATATCCCAAGTCTTTCTCACAGAGAAAAAACAAATCCTTTTAAACACCAAAGCATGTTTTTATATGTGAGAAGTGTGTTTTCATCCACAGTGAACCTAATTTTTTTCCCCCTCCGCCATAGTTTGAAGAGGAATGCTTTCCTGTGTTGCTGCTTGGCAGCCTTTGTGTTTCTTTGCCAGGTAGAACACTACCTACATTTGCATGTGCCTTGCAGGACGGTCTGGCCTTGATTTGCATTGTCTCTTTGTTTTTGAAACCCTTCAATTTCCCGAATCTCCCTTCCTGAAAAAACACAAATCCTATTTTCCAGACTCATGGCGTTACTAAATTACTCTTTGTCCAAAGGGAAAGCATTGTTTGGTGTATGCAGGAAGAAATCAAGAAACAAAGCATTGTTTTTGGATTTTCTTCTCCCCTTCTCCACCAGTGGAAAGCATACAAGACCTCCAACCAAATTCCAGAGGAGGTTACTCATAGCTTGGCCAACAGATCCAATCACTGTGGAGACTGGAGTGCCGTGTTCTCACACTCAGCTATCCTCGTTTAGCTTTTACAAAAATAAGTTGGCCTGCTAGAGTTTTCCTTCATGCTAAGGCAATCCAAGAGTTATTAATTCACATTCTCCAAAACCATCATTTATGAGTGTGTTTCACTCCTCTGCGTTATTCCTCTTAAAATTAAGGGTTAATATAGTATATGAAATGCATTCATTTCCACACTGTTTCCTACTTTTTTTTTATGAATAGATTTAAGGAACACTGTTGGTTATTTGGGTCAAAAACAGTTGATTTAAATGGATGATTTGGGTCTGGTTAACTTTTTTTTTTTTAGCCGTTTATTTCAAGTTTCAAATTCTCTTCAAAACAAGAAGTGTAAAATACATCACTTTGACTTTATGCGAATCCCTGGTTGTTTTTTTTTTACTTTAAATAATTTCTTTAGAAAAATGGAAGAAAAAGAGAAAAAACTCTTTTTGCGTGAGCTTTTCAGATGTACTTGTGATATCGCAGAGAGGTGATTCACATCTCTCTAATATAGGGTTGTTTATTTTTTTCATTATTTTTGATTTTTCTTTTTCTTTTGTCTCCAAAGAAAGAGAGAAATTCACTGGAGAAAAGAAATGCTCCTTTGATGTATCTATTTTTATTCAGACTTTATAAATGAGACCTACAGCAGGGCAGAAAGCAGCAGAAAAAAGGGAGCTTAATAGAGGAACCACGTTAATCCTTTATTGAAATATGATAAATACATTTTCCAGGAACGCCTCATACAAACTAAGTTTATATTTTACCTAATAAACTCCCATTTCCCAGAAATAAAAATGGCAATTTTTTTTATGTAGGGTTGGCCTTTTGATATTTTTTATATACGGTATCCTTTTACAAAAACAGCAGGATTGACAGAACTCTAATCTTAATGGCTCTGGCTACAAAAATACTGATAACTTCTTTGGCAACAATAGTATAGATTTCATAGAGCAGAGAGCTTCAATAGTTGAAGGGAAGTTAGCCGTTGACACTATTATGATGGTAATAAATTCTATTTAGGTTGCTCTACATGTCTTTGATCATGTCAATAAAACATCTATGAATGTTTCAGATGAGTCAACTGAATATGACTGAAACGAGTTTGAGATAGAAAAAAAAAAAAAAAATATTTCACATGGCCGACAATATAACTATAATATGGAGTAAAGCTTCTCAATCAGTAAGCTTTTTGTAGTGTTTGTGTATTTTGTGAAATGATGAAAATGATGGGTTCTGTCACAGATCTGCCTGTATTTCGTTCATTCACCCGTTTGGGTCGATGAAGCTGAAAATTAGATTTTGCTCTTGCTCATTTCATCTAGTGCATTGCTTTTGTTTTTTCTTGAACTATTTTAGTTAAAAAGTTGAGCAGAGCACTTTTAGTTACAGAGTGAAATAGCCGTTATAATTTATTGTTTTGCAAACGCATGCCATTTACTGTGAATTTGTTTTTGCTGCAGGGTTGTTTATAATGGATGGAACAGATGTTTATGCTCCAGGCTGTTGTGCTGACGGCAGAACAAAGCTGAACACCCCAGTGTTTGAGAGCATCAGCTGAAAAACAGAGCTCAGCATTCATTTATTCAAAAGACAGTGGGCAGCAGAGTGGCCTGGTAGCAGCATGAAACAAAACCCCCCAAAATATGCAGCCCTCTGCTGCTCACCCCTTTCAGCCTACATAAAAACAGAAGTCATATTTTGGTTGGCTCAGTCTTTGAGGAGCCTTTTCCTTTGTTTGGCTCGATTAAAGACATAACATTGTCAACATAAGCCTTTTATTTTTAAGATCTCTCACGTGCTGCTCAGGTTGTCTCAGGCAAAAATCTCTCAAGTGTTTTCAGACATTCTGTACATTTCCACTCTGAACCAGGAAATACAGCCTCTCTCCCCCCTTTTATTTAACTCTTACATTTCCTCTTTGATTTTTACAGCACTGCACATATTTACAAAATGTCTACATGAAATGTTACAGTTATATCCTTAGATAAAAACTGTAACTAGATCAGGGTCGTAATCAATTCTGGAAATCCCCACCAAAACATATGAGCTAGAGGGGATATATTCAACACACCCTGCTGTCAAGACATGCCTGCTATGAAACAATACCAGTCAGATTCCTGGATGTTTTGTATAGACCATCACATTTTGGATGAAACTGTTGGTGCTGCATTGTGTACTATACCTTAGTTTGCCTGTGGTTGCATGTTTAATATTATATTCCTTTTCTCTGCCCTTACATTCCTATATTTGTGTCGCTGCTAATAATGAGTTAAACATTTGTTTTTGATTAGGGACGAAATTTAGAGATTAAGTATTTATTTTCCTCTGGTTAAATAAATAATTAAATGCTTTCTTACCCATTTAACTAGCTTCAACAATAGATGAGTGTTTCCTATAACTTTTTTTAAGGAAATCCTTATGTAATCTGAAAATGAATGAACTTGCTGGAACTATTAGATTTCCTTCTGCTCTGATTACTGGAAGGAAACCTGAAACCGTGAATTATCTCTATAGTTTATGTCCTACTTCACACTATTGTTCCTCTTTTTTGCCCTTTCTTTTCCAGGCATACGAACGCCGCTTCCCCACCTGTCACCTCATCCCCATGTTCGTGAATAGTGACGTGGTGAACGAGGAGACGAGCGAAGACGGCTCCATCCACAGGATCGAGCGGCGCTGCGCTTTGGATGTTGATGCTCCACGTCTACTTAAAAGGGTCAATAATACCTGAACTCTTTAGCCCTTAGTTTAACTTTTATACATGCCTTTTACTAATTTCATGCCATTCCTTTTTAAGTAACTGATTTTTTCTTTTCTGTGGTTCACAGATTGCTGGTGTAGACTATGTGTACTTCACCCAGAAAAACACGCTGAACAAAAAGGAGAGAACTCTGCACATTGAATCTCACAATGAGACGTTTTCCAACAGGGTCGTCGTCCACGAGACCTGCTGCTATTCAGTCAGTATTCAATTCAATTCAGTTTATTTATATAGTGCAAATTCACAACACACGTCATCTCAAGTCATTTTACAATTCAACCAGATCATACAGTCAGATTGGTTTAAAGTTTTCTTTTTAAGGAAAATCAGCTGATTGTATCGACTCATTGACTCGACCACAATCCCTCAGTATCATATAACTATGCTGCCATACAGAGCCACTTATAGGGCATTTAGGAAAGGCAATAATACAATTTTATCTTTAGAGGCACAGGAAAGTACAGATAATTTGTAATTGCAGTTTTGTGGCTCAGAACAACACAAGCCAGAGTCAAAATCTTCAAGTTAATGTCAATTTTCTCTTAAGGATTCTCTGTTATAAAAAAAATAACTCAAATACTGATTTACAACTAGCATCGCTTCCCGGTTCCCCCTCCTTCAGCAGCAGTGTATCTGATTCCAGATCTGTCTGTTCATGTGTGGAAGTGTTATGAGCTAATGAGGCCAAGCTTATCGTATTAGCTTCCAACCGACTAGAATGCTAATTTTAGGTCCAAAGCCACACAGAGGTTCTTTGCAGGGTGCTGTGTCACTCTGTGGTAGCGGTAACCAGGATGGACAGTGCAGTTAGGCAGCTAATGGACCTGAAATGTTTTAGTACTCAAGGGCGATGAAGCTGCCACCACTTTGCCACCAGGATCAGGGATCTTTTGCGGTCTGGAAAAGTAGGAGATTTGATTTTGATTTCCAGTTGTGGTGTTCATTATTTCTTTCTTTCCTACTTTCCCCCCCCCCTTTTTTCGTTTTTGCTCATTTCCTGCGTTCCTGCTTGCTTCCTTTGTGTGGTTTCTCCTGGATTTAGAATATGTATATTTTATCATGAACACAGTGGGTATACGTCTGTGGATAAAACTGTTCCAAAATGGACCAAGAACTTATCTATATCTTTATGTTATCTTTAGTCTTAAAAAGTGATTGAACCCTGAACACATTTGATATTAAGATAAAGAAGTTGTTCAAAATATACATTTAATATGCGTGCTAGGCTCATAATAATGGATTGTTGATCATAAAATAGAAAAATGGGTATTTTCTCACACTGATTCATAGTTTCTAACCCTTGACTGGTACAGCCTTTACATCATTCCCTATAAACATACAGTTTTATGTTTTATGTGTATTTTGTCCACGTTGAATCCAAACAGCTCATGTGTAAAGCTTTGGCTAAATTTACCCAAACAGACTGACACAAATACTCCCACTCTGTGTGAGAAATGCTGTATTTGTGCGTCATCGTCTTGTGTGGTCGCTATGGTAACAGTTGCCCTCTTCAGTGTGTGGGTACACACAGTTTAGGTTACAGCAGTGTTTTGCTGTGTGTCATTTGCAGGTCCACCCAGAGAATGAGGAATGGACATGTTTCGAACAAACGGCCAGTTTGGACATAAAGTCCTTCTTTGGCTTTGAGAGCACCGTAGAAAAGATCGCCATGAAGCAGTACGCCAGCAGTATCAACAAGGTGTGTGTCTATGGGATTCAACCTCCTATTATGGGAGAGGTTTAGGTGTTTTCTTTGCTGATCTGCGAGTGTATAAGTATTCAAATTATAGCTCTTAATTAGTTTACACGTTACAATGATTAATCTCCACAGAGTTTGATGGAGTTGTTGTATTTTAGGCTGCAAATATTCAGTTTTTATACATTTCAATTAGAGGAAATCCCATATAAACATGTTGTCAGTGATGTAATATATAAATTCACATTTCTTTACTTTTCAGGGAAAAGAAATCATTGAGTTCTACCTAAAGGAGCTTGAGAATGAGGGCGTCACCCATGTACCCCGCTGGTCGTGTTCCACCATTAGTCCTGCTCTCCCTGAACCAAACAGTCTCTCCACCAGCCCGCCAGAAATACAACACGCCATCACGCCTACCGTTTCTGCCTCACAGGCCGCTGAAACCAAAGATTGCGCCGCACAGGATGCAAAGCAGGATAATGGTGCCCCTCAGGCAGACAGCCTAGCAGAGATCCTGGCTGGTACACCTGAAGGTCTGTTTCCTCAGATAAATGAAAGCTGGATGTTGTCCCTCACTGCCTGCTTTATCTTGGGAGAGAATAGGGACACTTGCTTTATAAGTGCTTTACATGAAAAAAAAAAGTTTAGATGAAAATTGTTTGCTGGTAGCGGCATGAATGAATTAAAAACATACATTTTCTGAAGATTTACACTAACAAGCACATGCATGGATCTGTGTCTGCAAAAAAAAAGTTAGATTAACTAGATTTGTTTTGAGTGTAAAAGTCATTTGGGATTAAATCACTGCTGTAATTGATAAACTTGTTTGTTTGGAACATTTTGCTGCAGACAAACTGGATGCAGACTACATCAAACGTTACCTTGGTGACCTGACGCCTCTGCAGGAGAGCTGTCTCATCAGACTTCGCAAATGGCTTCAAGAGACACACAAGGGAAAGGTATTTGCAGTAATTAAGTGGAACAGTTTTCTTGTTGCTTTTAGCAACTTGTCAAAGACGTATCTGTTTTGCTCCTTTTAGATTCCCAAAGATGAACACATCCTGCGCTTTCTGCGAGCCAGAGACTTTAACATGGATAAAGCACGGGAGATACTGTGCCAGTCGCTAACATGGAGGAAACAGCACCAGGTGGACTACCTGCTGGAGACTTGGAACCCTCCACAGGTTCTTCAGGATTACTACACCGGCGGCTGGCACCATCATGACAGAGGTACACCGCAGCGCAGAGCCACACCCAAAGTCAGCTGCTGAAATCTCACATGCAAAAAATCCACGTGCAGCAGGCCTCCTTTACAGCTCGCTGCACGTTTAGACAAACAACCCATCCTTACAACAACTTTTAATCATTTGGCAGCACGTTAGCTGTTCAGTCACCCTCAATATCCTGCTGCACTGACGCCAACATTAAGAGGAAAAATCAGCCCATTATGTTTACTTGAATAGTTTTTCCTTACGCACACGGATGTATGCTGCGTTCTGGACTGTGTTTTGGGTTACTTGGTAGAAAACAATGACGTAAACTTCATTGGAACTCTGCTTTAGTTCAAAGCAAGATAGCGTTTAATGGGAACAGAATAATAAACCATTTCCCAGAGCGTACGTTCACTTATTGTTCCACACAAAGCAGACCTTTCCACTTAACCTCTTTGTGTTGAATGTAAACATTGTGATTGATCGTGTCAATATTTGTTCTACTTTATTAGACGGTCGTCCTCTGTACATCCTGAGGCTGGGTCACATGGACACCAAAGGTCTGGTGCGCGCCCTTGGAGAGGAGTCTCTTCTCCGACACGTACGTAGCCAAACCTGCAGTTCTGGTTCTGTTCCTTACAGAAGGTCGTTAGTTTATAGGTCAATGTTTAGCTCACAGGTTAGGGAGCTAATGACCTAATGAGGATGTTTGCAGCAGATGACCCACATTTTTATCCTGTTGATGGTAAAGTTGGTTTTAATGTGACATTGCAGGTGCTGTCCATCAATGAGGAGGGGCTGAGGCGCTGTGAGGAGAACACCAAGGTGTTTGGTCGACCTATCAGGTAAAAAAATGCTTTTTGTTTAGTTTTTTACCTCTGGATGTAGGAGATACAACTGCCATTTCTAATAGATGTGCTGTAAGTGGCTGTGGCACTTATACAGATTAGCACCACGCTATATTCTCCATAGTTGGAAATGGCATTCATGACTCATATCTGGGTGCAGAGCGTCACTGAGCTCAGATGGGTAGATGGAGGCGCTCCACCAGGAGGTGGGCTGTGAGATAAGGGCTCGACAGACGGGCATCGCAACTATGTGTCTCCGACAAGTTGCTGCAATCAGTGTTCACAATTACCCAGCATTACTTTCATCACTTACACCAGCCTTCAGGGTGTTAGGAGAGGAAAGGAGAGTGCAGGATACTTCTAAGTGTATTGTGTGCTGGAAATTATCCCCACTAATCCTCTTGCACCCTTCTCCGTAGCTGTTGGACTTGCCTGGTCGATCTAGAGGGGTTGAACATGCGTCACTTGTGGCGACCCGGGGTCAAGGCACTGCTGAGGATCATCGAAGTTGTGGAGGCAAACTATCCAGAGACTCTGGGACGGCTGCTTATCTTAAGAGCGCCAAGAGTTTTCCCTGTCCTCTGGACCCTGGTGAGAACTGATGGGGGGGACACCAAACAGCCTCTGCAGTTAGATTAAAAACCAGTGTCTCATTTGAACCGAACACAACCAAACACTTGCTACCCTGGTGAATTATTTTATTTTATTTTTTTAAATACTTTTTAACTCTGATTGCAGGTGAGCCCGTTCATTGATGAAAACACCCGAAAGAAGTTCTTGATCTATGCAGGCAATGACTACCAGGGTCCTGGAGGGCTTGTTGATTACATAGACAAGGAGATCATTCCGGACTTTTTAGGAGGAGAGTGTATGGTAAGTGTGGAGTTTTGCTGATATTTTCAGACTTAAATCCTTTTTAATTTTGAACAACCATAAACATAAATTCATTAATTTGGGACAGACCTTAAAAGAGTGTAGGGTTGTAACCATACTAAAATTTAAAGCTCAATATTGACATCCAGGAAAATATTTCATATTGGATTCCAATTTTGATACCACTGAGATAAAGAGAATATATTATTATTATTATTATTATTATATATTATTATTATTATATATTATTATTAAATAAAGGCATAAAAAACACTTTTTTTTTACAGGGAAAGGCTGACCTTTTTCAATCTCACCATGAAACATGTTTTCTCAACAGAATGGCACATGCTACTTAAATAAATGGCCAAGAAATCTAAGATGAACAATGGCCAAAATGCAAAAAACACTTATCTTTAGTATTGATACAATACCAAATTAGTATTGTAACCAAATGCAGCATTTGAGCATTGATAATTTTCACAGTATCAAAAGTTCTGACAACCCCAATGGAGTGAAAGCTAAAAGACTCATGGTCATTACTTCTTATTCTTTAACAGAGAAAACTGAAATGTCTCTATTGAAAAAGACCCATTTTTCCATCCATGTCAAGTTATGCACCATTTCTTGTAGGTGTATCACATAAAAACCCAATGTAATCAGTTAGAATTTGAGATTGACAAGACAAAGTCTTAATAATATTTAAGAGGTAGGGAACACTTTCCAAAGCTCTTAATATTTGAATGTGATTCTTGTAGCTCACAATCTAGCTGGAGAACTCTCTTCAGTGACTCTGTTATCCGCTTTGCGTGCTTTTCTTCAGTGTGAGGTACCGGAGGGCGGCCTGGTTCCTAAGTCCATGTACCGCACAGCAGAGGAGCTTGAGAACGAGGATGTCCGTCTCTGGACTGAGACCATCTATCAGAGTGCCAGCATCTTTAAGGGCGCGCCACATGAGGTGAGACTCAATACCCACTGGAGTAAGAAATATATACAGAGGAGCTTTAAGGGTTTGGTAAATCTGCTGCCATCTAGTGGCGATGGGTTTTAAATTATTCCCTGTGACAAATAAGCACCCATTATAATCAATAGGAGCATTTCCACTGGCTCCGCAGGGCTGCGTTGTCTGGATGGCAGGACAGTTTGACCCCATTCTATTTTTGCCAGAGCCAGGCTGGTGTTAATCTACTCCGATCTGAACTGAATGTATTTGAAAACCAATCTGTCTGCTGTGACATACTGTTCCTATCATGTTGCATAATTTAAACCGGTGGGACAGATGTCGCCTATAATTATCCCTCTAAGCGGATCTCACTCTGCTCTCCCTGAAGATATATAAATACATTTAAAGTCAACTTTAGATGTGATGATGTACATTTAGCTTTGTCTTTCTTAGATCTCAGTTTGATAAAACAGTTTACTCTTTTTATAAATGCAAAATGTGTTTTACCTAGTTGCTGTGTGTACTTGAACCTTGCTCATTTGCTTCCTCCGAGCAGCTTGTGATCGAGATCATCGATGCTGCCTCAGTCATCACCTGGGACTTCGATGTGTGCAAAGGTGACATCGTTTTTAACATCTACCACTCCAAGCGGGCCCCCCAGGCCCCACGCAAAGACCCCCTGGGCACCCATGGAATCACCTCCCCAGGAGTCAACAACGTCCAGCTTATCGACAAGTCCTGGACTCTTGGGCAGGATTACAGCATGGTGGCATCACCTTTGACCTGTAAGGAGGGTGAGAGTGTGCAGGTGAGAGTCTATCATCATCAGGAAGATCTTCTTATTTATTTTTAAACAAAAATACACTTTTTTGATGCTTTTGTCTCTAATAATGAGTTTAATTTCTTGCTCAGGGCTCCCATATAACCCGTTGGCCAGGTTTCTACATCCTCCAGTGGAAGTTTCATAACATGCCAGCCTGCTCAGCCACCAATTTACCCCGAGTGGACGATGTCCTGGCCACCTTGCAGGTGTCCTCACATAAGTGTAAAGTCATGTACTACACTGAAGTGTTGGGCTCTGAGGACTTCAGGTTGGTAACTGAGCTATTGTTGTTTTTTTATGTGATTTTTTTTATTTTTATTTTCTCCACACAGTAAATCTGGTTATAGTATCTTAGTGCCTTACAACAGCACCCAAAACTTAGACTTTTTCACTTTGAATCAATCTACAGCCACAAATGTCAGCGTGTTTAAAAATGACTTAATGTACGGAAAAAGCATAGGATAGTAAAAGCAGATTATTTTGATGTCACAAAGATGTCAACATATAGCAAAAGACTTGGAAAAAACTATGCTTCTTGAAATGATTAACTGGGAACCATATTTCTGAGTTTTCCTCTTAGAAATAATGGAAGCCATCTGTCCTTTTCCTTCCACTTCATAATAAATCACTGCTGTCGGCCTGTTGCACAAAATCCCCCAAATTTTTCCTGCAAAGCGTCAAAATCTGAAAGTGTGAAAGGCACTATATGTGGAAAAGCTTAAACTCTGCAGTCCTTGTCCCTCCCTCTTAAGAAATACTTCTGTCCTCTAAGTCTATAGATCCTTTTTTGTGAATCTTTTGTGGCTTATGGTTAAAGTTTCCTGTTCTATATAACAGAATTTTACTTGTTGGAAAAAACATGACAATTTAAAAAATATTTTGTTTCTCTTTTTTTTATTTATTTATTTTTTATTATCCTTTTAAATGATCTTTTTCTGTCCAATCCACTGTTCTATTGCTCACAACCCCTTCCTCCTCCTCCTCCTCCTGCTGTGTCTTCCTCCTATGAAGAACGGCTTGCTGTGATGTGCAGAGTTTGTAAGTGGCTCAGTGTTTGCCCTTTTTTTTTTTCTTTAGCTTAGCTCATAATTTTTTGCTGCTTTTGGCTGCTAAACAGAGTGCCCGCCCCCCCTCCTCTGAAGTCACGCTTCTAACACTGCGCAAAACACAAAAACAACAAAAAAAACTTCTTGTCTTGCTTCTTGTTAGCAATGCTAACCAAGCATTGAGTAACAGGACTTGTTTTTCTCACGCTGAAGAAATCTTTGCACCACAGTTTGGGGTCTAATCCAGTCTTTACTTATTGTGCTTGCATGATTAACTTCCTGTAAACACTTTCCCAGGTGGGCAACGTAAACACACTCATTAGAATGTGCTGGCTTTCAAATTTGCCTCATTTTTAGTCACTTGTAGAATCTTGTTTTGATGTCATTTTGTATCACATTCTTTTCTTTATTTCATAACTACAATCCTAACAGTCCAACTCATTTTAATTCTACCTAAAGATAAGACACTTTGCTGATAATAACCTAACTGATGAAGACATTAATACAAAACCAAACATTGCTTTCTTTATCTGCAAACATTTGAACTGGATTCAGTTTATAAGTATCTGCGCTAGATTCAGGGATGTGTGTTTAAGACTGCTTGGTCTCTGGGGGCCTGTAGTCTGAGCCATGTGTAGGAAAGTTTAATGTTGGTTACCTGAGAACTTCTTGGCTTCTTTAGCCAGCAGTCTTATGTTTGTCCAATTCAAAGTCAAATAAACAAATCCTACATCATGAATGTCCATTATCATCTCAGCCACCTTTCTTTTTCTTAGGGCTTACCGTTGTCCAGTGGATGATACGGCTCAGAGACTGTAGCTACAGATCATTTTTAAGCACATTTATCTAAAATAAATGAATCAAATGGCACCTTTTAATCTTCCTTAGCAAATGTAGATTAAAGGCTCCTAATGGGGAAATGAGAGCAGATTAGCTCAGCCTTCCTGTTACCAGCTAAATGTCTTGCTCTCTCTTGCAGTCTGAATGAACCACAGTGCTACCTCAGCAGTGTAGCTTTGTTTCCTTGGTCATTTGTTACCACATGCTATTGACAGGGAAATGATTTGTTCTCACCACCTGGACAAGAGCAGGATCTTAAGTCCCCCAAGGCTGGATCCTGTATGAATCTTCAGTCTTAAACGTTTTGAAGCTGCTGTGGTTTCTCACGGTTTTCATTGTCTGCTCAGACTTTAAACCTAAATGGAACCAAACAAGCATGCCTTATTTAAGGTTATTTAAGCCTCCCTATGGTGCTGACTTTGATGGTTTGAGTAAAAAGCTTTAGTAGGTGATGGTGTGCTGGTTTTGGTGCTGGAGCGTGTGGTGTAGCTGGAGCTTTAGACTGGGCTTCCTTCTGCAAGGTTGATCACAGTGCATGGTTCTGCATGAGTCATGCACACGTTTCAGACGCTTCTTAGCAGGATGCAGTTCAGCTCAGGTCAGTTTCCTATATTCATCCCAACCGTTTTGTTTTTCTCTCCTAGGGGTTCGATGACCAGTTTGGAATCAAGCCACAGTGGTTTCTCTCAGCTCAGCGCTGCTACCACATCCTCTAACCACTCCCAGTCCAGCTCCATGATCTCCAGGTAGAAACTGGCAGCAGCGGACTTCACACCCTGAACCCCTTCGATCCACAGCCTTTATTATCATCATCGTGGAAACCTTCTCCTTCCCCTACGATCCCTCTCGTCTTTGGACTCAATTGCACAAATAAAAGATGAAGAGTTCTGAAACTGAGGCAAAAAAACCTGAACATTTTAAAGGGCTGAAATTTGCACAAAGGATAGATTTTGCTGGAGGTTCCCTTGCAAGGGTGGACATATAAGGTCAAAGGTGGAAGAGGAGAGAAGCAATATTTTCCTCCCATGGTTCCGGGGAGAGACACTGGAGGAAGCTGTTACATTTATGTTCACTTTATCTGCCACTCACAGCACTGAGACGACTTATACCTCACTCATGCTGTTACATTAAAAACGCACCCAAGTTTATGACATGCACAAGTTAATCTCTCCACACCGTTACTGAAAAAAAAAGGGTTTGTGTTACTAGTTAGTAGTTTATAGGTCAAATGTGGGTGGGTTAACGTCCTAACAGACCTGGCTCCAACATAAACTGCTAATAATTGAAGCTCACTGCATCATAGCTGTGCTTTTGACCAACAAACCCCCCCTCACTTTGAGGAGCAGTGGAGTAATATACCCAGGTCTGTGATGTTGGGGAGTTAATCTGCTTGCTGCAGTAACGCAGGTTGGACTTATTACTGTGTGAAACCTTTATTTATTATTTAGATGCATGTAGAGTAGCACACAAGAAGACATAAAAAAAAATAAAAACTCCCTCTAACATCCCTGCAGCATTTATGTAAGAGAAGGAAAGCGACCAGATTCCTGGCGATGCTTGGTTACCTTTCTATCTACAAAAACGGGGAATTCAGATCAAGGAGCGATGCCTCGTCTGATTGGTGAATGTGCTGCTTCTGCTAAGCCAATAATATGCCTGAGTTGGAGTAGTGGTGAAGTTCCTAGTGGGTGCTGAGGTTAGTTCTCCACGTCAATGATGTGGATTTCAGAGCGCAGGTATGGGTTGATGACATTAATCGTGTATTGTATGTGTGCTGGTTTGTGAAAGTTGTGGAAGCAAGAACGTGTGTGTGGGGGGAGGGTCGTTGCGTTTCTGCACACACACGGGTTTACTGATTTATTATTTAAGAACTAAGAGAGCCATTTTTTAAGAGCCATGTGTCAATAAATGCCATTTTAGCCTTTGTAAGCATCACTTAGAAATGTTTCTGCTATTTTCAAGGTGACCACTGTAACATTTCAAAATGCAACACTTCCATGCAGCAGTTTGTAATAGTTTACTTCATATGTTTAACAAAAAACAGCAATTTTGTGGCAATAAGCCTCCTGTGGGGGGAAAGCTGATTTCAATATCCAGGACTGCTTGTTTATAGCTATTAAAGGTCAGCAGTTGTTTGAGGGTCATTCATTGCAATAAAATGTGGAAAAAGGACCTTTTCAATGCAGAGTGGAAATGCGTGAGTGTGTAAAATAATGAATGTTGCCATACAGTGGAGATGTATCTAATAGAAAGTCTTCAACGTTTTCTCACCCTGTAAGCAGATGTTTCCTAATTCCTTCCTTATTGTCGGGCGCACTTTGAGAGCTGCATTTATTTCAGCTACTGTTTGTTTTTCTGTGTTTTTTTTTTTTTTCTTTCATCTTTGGACTTCTGCTTTAGTCAAAATCAACAGCAGTTTGTTGAGTAGCCGGCAGATTATCTCAATGCTTTTCATTTACATCACATTCATAAAATGAGGGCTATATGACCTTTTGTCTGGATTATTCAACAGGATTTCTGTCTCCCTACTTTCCTTGCATATCGTCTCTGCATCTACATGTGAGAAACTAGAAATACAAAAATACGTTTTTGGACGAACAAGGAAATGTCGCCTTTATGTTTTGAAGTCAATAAACTTGAATTATGATGGAAACACCCAGGGAACTTCTGTTTATTTTCTCTATTTATCTTACCCATTGTTTAAGCTATACTTTGTTGCACAGGGATATGCACTAAGTAAAGAATTGGAGTAATATTACACCTCTACTCATTCAGATTTTTCTTTATTCCACATGCAGCACAATCCTGCATCGATTGTTTTACCTCTTACGCCACTAGAGGGCGTTTCTGTGTTATTCACACTGATCTCCATTTGTCATAGACTCCACCCGGAAGTCTCCACAGTGTTTGTGGAATTCATGGTTTCATCAAACCTCCATTCAATCTTACAAACACAAATCAATAATTGAACCCACTGAAAACCCAGTGGGAACCCACTGAAAAGATCATTATAGTGGTTGGTTTTAACATCCATGCTGACATTGAAGGTGAAAGCTTAAGTGCAGCCTTTAATGCTATCTTATTTGCTTTATTCAAAATGAGAATAGTCCCACACATTCTAATCTTCATACTTTGGACCTTGTGCTGATATATGGCATTGGATGTGAATTAATAACAGTAATTCCTCAAAACCCTGTCCTCTTTGACTACTTTTCAATAACCTTCAGGGTTACTTTAAAAGAAGATGATGCAGTTATACATTTTAAAGAATCTGTTCTAATTTATATGTCTTCTGTATCACTGAACAATACTGCTGAGGACAACCAGTTAATCTATCCCTCTTTAAAAATTGATGATTTTGTTGATATGGTTATTAGTTCCCCGCTTACTACCTTAGACAGTGCAGCCACTTTGAAAAAGAAAAACTTTAAAAATAGAAAGCTGGCTCCCTGGTTTAATGCAGAGCTGCACACTCTGTAGCAAAATGCTAAGAAATTGGGGAGAAAATCACGCTCTACATGCCTACAGGAATCCTACCTAGTCTGGAAAAACAGTTACTGCTGTATGAGATGACCCATCATAAAGCAAGAGCAGTTTTTTTCATTAATAGAGGAGAATAGGACTAATCCTAAATATCTTTTTAATACGGTTCCCAAATTCACCCAGAGCCATAGCTCTGTTGAACCGTCAATCCCAGCTGCACTTTGCAGTAATGATTTTATGGGATATTTTTTTTAAATAAGATTGAATCTATTAAAATAAGATCATTAGCACCCCTCTAGTTTTGAGGCAACAATAGAATCTGAACCGGATTCAGACTGCTTTGATCCAGTTGAACTTTCAGAGTTAGAAAAACTACTGACTTCATCTAAGTCTTCAACTTGTATGTTAGATGAAGTATTCTTTTGATCTCTTTTTCCATTTTTTAGATGATTAACCTATACGTGTTACAGGGATATGTACCTCAGGCTTTTAAGGTAGCTGTAGATAAACCTTTACTTAAGACATTGTCTCTTGACCTAGATGACTTGGTCAATTATAGACCTAATCTTCCTTTCTTTTCTAACGATATTGAGAAAATTGCTTGTGATGACTTACACGATAATTAATTTTTTGAAGAGTTTCAATTTGGTTGTAAGGCTCATCATAGCACTGAAACAGCTCTGGTGAAAATCACTCATGATATTGTCATGGTAATTATAAATCTTCCTCATACTCCAGGGTTACCTGTGGAGTACCACAGGGATCAGTGCTAGGACCAATTCTCTTTATTATATATATATATATATATATATATATATATATATATATATATATATATGCTCCCAAATGGTAGAATTATTAGACAGCATGGGATTAATTTCCACTGTTATGCTGATGATACCCAGCTATATCTGTCTATAATCCAGATGAAGCTAACCCATAGATTATAGGCATTATAGGCATGTCTTGAAGACATAAAGAAATATATGACTCTTAACTTTCAGCTCCTGAATGCAGACAAAACAGAAGCTATAGTCTTTGGATCAGTCTTTGAAAAAGAAGCTGATTAGTTGTTTTTTTTATCATTTTGTTTTTAAGTAAATAATTAAAAAAAGGTATTTGAAATTACTTTAAATGTTTAAATATGTATTGTGTGCCATTTTTGGCATTATTTCATATGTGATTTGATTTACAGTAATTTTAAAGTAATTCTATTTCTGTCCCAGTAGTTATTTTCTCTTTCTCAACTTTGATATAAACTGAAAATATTGTGTGCTGTGAAAAAACATGTGGTGCAACCATTGCATCATAAATAAATGTCCACATTTGTGCTTTCCTATATTCAGCTGAGGATTTCTATGAATTATTGTTACTTTAATTTGACCCTATTTAAATTTGTCTTTCTTCTTGGCGAAATTTGTATTTTTCCCCAACTTTTTTAATAGACAAGGTTTTGCTTAATTTCTACACGATACAATAAAAAAACATATAAATAAAACTCATTTAAGGCATGTAATTTAACTATTTGATTATAAGTAATTGTACATTTATTATTTCTTTACAGACTCAGCCTTGCATCTACTTCACTAGATGTCGCTGGTGAATTCACAATTAATTCCCTGCATTTTTCAAGATATTGGGTGAATTGATTACAACAGTTCATAGATTGCACTGTACTCTACACGTGTTTTTATATGTTTTAACCAAACAGCAGAAAACAACACATTAATAATCCACCTTAGTGTTGGACTTTTGCAAATTTAAAAGTAGTTAGGACACCTCTGTTCTTGTTTTTACCTGTGTGCAATAAAAATGTAGGAACAAAAAGTGCTTCACAGCACCATCAGCTCAATGCTTAGCTTCCCTTTAACACATGTAGAGAAAAATCTCTGGAGCTGCCACAATCCACCAATATTAAATATTTAAACTGTGATTTACACAGACTGCTGAAACCTATTTTATATTGTGAATAATGAGAGCATAAACTCAGTATCTTGTATTTATTCTGATACTTGTTGTGTATGTTGGAATTTAAAGAAATTTAAAATGTAGTTGCAATTCAGCAGCGCTGTAACTCAAGTGTCTCAACAAGTGTAGAAAATCTTGGAGGTAAGACATTGTCCAGACTCTTGTTCTATCTACAGATAGAGTGGACCTCGGATAGGACGTAGAAATACCCTGCAGGTGTGAACATACCGAGAGAAGATTGAGAGCAGGAAGTGGTTTTCTGACTTTGACAGACTGATAGGGCAGGAAGTGCAGGCTTGCTCTCACAGGAAATTGATTTTAACAGTCAACAGTCAGCAATACACCCACAAGTAGCCTGGGACAACTGCAAATGCGTGGATACAGGGTTTTGTTCTTACAGATACTGTCAGGCTCAGTCAGAAGGATTAAATGCATTTTCTTAAGATTTCTTAAAACAGAAGTTGTAATCCTTGGCTGTGCACACACTGTCACATTTTTCAAGCAGGTTATTTAATGTGTGAGATACCATTTTAGAAATTTCCTTAAGCTCATGAACCTGTTAGATAAATATATATATATGTTAACTATCTCTTATTGTCCAATAGTGAAAACCAGTTTTGATATAGCGCAAACTGTTTAATTTGTTCTTTAAGGTTGTTTAGGTTTTCTTTTAAATATAACATTAAAGCAAAAAAAAAGGGAGAGAGGATTGGTAATTAAAATATAAAGTCTACAAAACAGAAGGATTATTTGCAAAAAGGTGAAGTTCTCAGTGGCACTTAATGAGGAAGCAAACAGTGTATGCAGCAGAGAAGTTTGAGTCCTGCAGCAGAGCAACCGCAGGCACAGCAGCTACTTGCCTGTTGTTGTTGCCGGATAACGTTTTTTACGAGACAGGAAACGAGACAAGAACAGAGACTGAACCAGAGAAGACTACTTTGACTATGTTAGCAGAAAAAAAGCCCTTCAAGATAGCAGAAAGTCAATAAGGACGCCGGATAACCTCTTATGAAGGTAGTTAATGCAGATTTGAATTGGAGAGAAATTCAGCAGCAGGCAAGTTAAAGTCTGAAATGGGAACTGAAGAGAAAGAATCAGAAACTGCAACGCAGCCTCCATCAAAGCAGCAGGGATCACCAGAGAATGACTCTCCTGTTAAGGATCCTCAAACATCTGAGAGCACCGACCCTCTCAACACATACAAGTGGCACACTGGCTCCAAGGGAACGCTCAACGAGCAGAGAGAAGAAGGAGATGGAGCTGTAGCTCCCTCCACCTCCACTATCGACAAGATTCAGAAGGCCTCCAGCAACAAATGGAGCAAGATGCAAAACTGGCGCAAAGCCCTGAGTGAGGATCCTGGAGACAAAAATTCAACGGCTGGGAAAAGTGGAGAGGGAAGTAAGGCTGAGAAAGGTGCAGGGGGAACCAGAAAGAACCCATTCAGAAGAGCCCTGTCGGAGCCTCCTGGATCTCTGTTTGCAGCTCTGTCACCATCCTCCAGCTCTACCAGCGCAGCCCAAGCAGCTTCAGCCTCTTCATCAGCCGCCCCAGAGGCCTCAGCGAGCTCCTCTAATGACACCTCGCAGAAAGGAGGTGGAGGTGCAATCTTTAAAAAATACCTGTGGAATGTGACCCAGAAGCTCAAGAGGCCAAAGCTGCAGAGCCGCCACAGCACCAGTAATCTACTACCAGGTAACCGATATAATCTGAATCTAAATGCATTCAAGTGGGCAGAACGTTGTCGATCATTTACATGTTTATGATCATTAAAAAAAATTATTAGACTAGATGACTTCAGCTCAAAAAACATGCATGCTCCTACTCCTATGAGCATCTGGCTCCCATGTAGCAAGGTGTTCACCACATGTGGCCAAACTGTGATTTCCTGTTGCATTTCAAATGTTCTAGTGGCACAAAGGTGTGGTATGTGAGACCAGTTCTTTTCATTTTACTGAAGCATGTTATATTTACATGTAACCTCTGAGCTGACATGCTGAGAAGCGACAAGGAAGTTAAACATTACTGAAAAACAATTGTTACTACTGTACCTAAAAATCAGCTGACATTAAAAGTGGAAGTCATTAATTCAAAAATGAAACAAGCTGTATGCTGGCAGCTCACATGGAAATGAGTGACCTTAAGGTCAGAAAATTGAGATAAAGTTGATATCTAATCTATTAATGCTTATCACATTTTTTTGAATATATAAGTGAGAGAAAGATTGAAAATATTCTGGAAATGATTGGAGTCGACCAGTGATTTGTTAAGAAAAAAAAAGGTAGAGATATGTACAAAGAAGCTTCTATTTCTGGTGAAAGTAATTGAAAAATATGAAACAAAATGGTAGGACACCATGAATGATCTGCTCATTCTACCAACGCCTAAACCACAATGACCCCACCTCCCAGGCCACGCCCTCAATCTCTATCTTGTCCAGCATAAACATGATATATAACCTGCTCACCTTGGCTGTGCACATATTAATGCATTAACTGGTAAGTTATCAAACACCACCTAAATAAAACCTGGAAGGTCTATTTCTGACCTGGACATTGCACATCCTGGACCAGTGGATATTTAAAAACCTAATTAATAAAAGAGCATGTATCTGTAGGGAATTACTTATTGGAAAGCTTTATTAAAAAGAATATTAAATTGATGAAATTAATAACAGTAAAAATAAAAATGTAAACAAAATAAGAAGATTGGAATTAAGATGAAGAGGAAAAGAATTAAATGTTTAAAGATGAAAAATAAAAAGATGTGTAAGAATAAAAAATAATAATACACAAACATTATAGATGTAAAACACTATAATAACAGCAAAAAATATTTTGAAAAAAAAGAAAAAGCTTTTATTTTTACTATGACTGGGATTTCTGTGTGGATAGCTACTGTAGTCTATAAAAGCTTTTGGTTGATGATTGAAAGAGAAAGATCAGCTTAGAGCTCTTGACACAATGACTTCTAAGCAACAGCTGAACAGCATATAATCAATACAATAATAATTTTCTTACCAGTTTAACAAATACCGGTTTAAAAGTATCATATACTGCTTAAAATCTAATTATTGTGAATTCAAACAAACATATTCTGCCTGTAGAACAGAACAGAATTCCCACATCTGATAGAAATGATGCCTTGGATGCTGAGGAAGGACAGCACAGGGAGCAATAATGCCACAGTCCCTTTCCTAACTTCATGTAGTTATACTACTTACTGAATCCAAAGATAAAGTGATATTTTTGGCCAGAAAAAAAATTCCTTTCTTAAGAATTACACCTTTAATGAAGAAGGGAAATAGAAGAACTTGCACATTTAATTGTTTTCTAGTTTAGAGCAACATAATGTTAAAATTAAATGTATGTAGTATGTCACGTTGCTTTTTAATTTTCATTTTAAATGACTCTTGGTAGTAGCTTATAAAAAAAATATTTGTGTTTTATCATTTAAGATATTTTTGGTAATACTGGTTTCAGCCAATGACCTGGCCCATGAGGCCCTTTGGCAAATTAACTGTACATCTGAGAATCTTGTAGTACATAAACTAATTAACATTTCTGTGATTGAAGGAATGGCTATATATACAGTAAATTGAGCTTTTCTCTTAAACTTCCTGTAGGAGGAGGGGGGTGGATTGATGGAGTTTGTTAGACTCAAAATGCAAATAAGAAAAATACAACCTGTAAATCAAATGCCTATGCCACCCTGAACTGGAAACAACCCTCAGTGGTTAGCCACAGAGGCCGTCCATATCACAAAACAACGGTTCATTCTCAGTTAGTGTTTTTAATAGTACTGTTAGTTTATCATATGCAGAAACTTTTGACTAAGGGGATGACCTTGTAAAAATGCAAATAACATGATAAAAAACACTCATAACTTGGCTACCTTATATTGGCTCAACTACCATCACATTTTGAACATGCATCCTAGTAAATGATTTTAAGTTTGTTCGATCCACTTGGAATCGAGCTACATCTAGATTTACAAAACATTAATTTTAAGGACTGAACTATTGGCGTTCTAAAAACTAAACTGATTAAATGTTTCTATCAGTCTGAAAAGACAAATTAAAAGGCAGACTTGTGTGATAAAGAGTTGTGTATAATTGCATGAACCTGTAGTGAAGGCATTGTCTAAGAAACCAATTTCTGTCCAGCTCCTTCTTCTAATGGAAGATGGCTTTAAGCTTTTAGGTTATTCTTTTCATTTTTATTGGTATTGTTAGAAAACCTCTAACTCCTCATGACTAAAAAATAACTTTGAAGTTTTTTGCCAGTGCCTAACTCATCACCTTAATTACAAATGTCCAAAATTAATTCAAAAATAAAAGAGCACAGGTTTGCTGTCTAGATAAAATAAAATGGAAATTCTCTTTTTTTATGCACATTAACACAAATGTTAACTTTGTATACAGGTGCTTAACATTAGGCGGACCTACCCTGCCAACATGAAACAATTGTTTTAAAGTAACTAAATATGATTAAGTAAATGCCAAAAATGGTTGCATTATTTTTTTTTGGTGTGGATATACTGTCCTAAAACGTCTATTCTACAATCGTTGTTGTTAGAAATAAGCTTTTGTAGCAGCAGCGGTGGGCATCATCAGAAAACTTAAAGGAGAACTAAGATTCAGGGGGGGTGGGGGGGGTGGAAGCACCATGCTGAAGCATTTGGACGTAGACATTAGTGAGTAGGCTAATGTGCTCTCCTTAAAGCAATGCTGGCTTTGAAGGGATGCACACAACTCCAAATTGCACAACTGGTTGATAGGAGACATAAATGAGTGGATTTTAATTAATTAAAGGGCAAGTCAAGCTGATATCTGGAAGTAATTTTATTTTGTAAATTGATGAAAGGGGAGGAGCAGGTAAAAATTATAAACAACATCCTAAATATTCAGAGTGCTGCACCTGATTTAAGTTATTACAAGGATGGGCTTTATAGAGGGCTGCATTTATACTGTAGGTCACTTTAACTTACCGGTAATGTTATGATGATGAAAAATGACATATTGTCCAAGCAATTATAAAATGTTGCTGATTTACCCCAAATTCAGGAAAAACAAGGAAAAATATCTGATCAAGATCCACCAGATGCTTAATTAATACACCCTTCATTCCAAAAAATATATTTTTTTAAACCAAACCACACAATTCCGTAAAAATTCAAAAAATCCACTGGACTTGGTTTTCAAGATTTGAAGACGTTTGGCCACCTCTCCAGGAAGCTTTCTCAATTCAAATGTCTGGATCCGCAGTGAGTTTGAGTCTTATATAGACAATGCCTTGTATCGCTTGGAAACATGCAATGGTAACCGATGAATGGGTCTTAACGTCTTCAAATCTTGAAAACCAAGTCCAGTGGATTTTTTGAATTTTTACGGAATGACTATGACCTGGATGACTGAGAACCTTCATCAGCAAACCACACGATGTTTTGCTTCCCGTCCAGAAAGATTTCTCAATTAAAAATGTCTAGAGTAGCGCTGAGTTCCAGGCTTTATAAAGTAGCCAACACAAAAACATTGTTATGGCTTAGAAAACAAGCAAATTGAACCAAAAACAGGTCCACCCCATAGTAAAGGGGAGTCGTCACAGCTGTTATAATCCAGATGACCCGATAAATTGATCTTCCGTAAAATTCAATTCAGATTATTTATATAGCACCAATATTGGAAGAATCTTGGAAACGGAATGCCTTGAAAAATGCCTGCATTTTGTTATATTATCTATTATTAAGTTCGCTAAGATATGCTTTTAGAATGATGACTTTTTGTATGAAATTAATTTCATGAAGTTAATCTTATTTTGGTGAAGTTATTACAACTACAAAATAAAAAGATAAAAAAAAAAATAATGTAAACTATCAATTTTCAATGAACTCTTCAGATTTATCTACAATATTACTTCCATAATTAGGTATTTTTATACAACATAAATTATTGAAAATTTCATAATGTAAAAATTAATTCAGGTGAAATAATAGTGCTGTTTGGTAAATCAAAAAGCAATCAATGTGAAAAAGTGTTGAATGCATCCGATTCTTTTTAACAGCCACCTCACTCATGGTGATGATGGCATCATACATTGCCACAAAATCAGCCAATAAGATCTGCATCATGCTACTTTAATCTTTAAATACTTACCTTTTATGCGTGGACTCAACTGAAATATTTCAATTGTGCATTTTTTTAATTCAACAGTTCACAATACTTATTAAAGATGCTTATAAACAAGTTATCTACTGACTGAAAACAATCTGTACTGGGTAGAATTTTGGATAAAGTATTAATGGTATGTAGCAGATAAGACCCTTTAAACCTACAGTGAAATTCAATTCAGTTTATTTATATAGCGCCAATTAACAACACATGTCATTGCAAGGCACTTTACAGTTCACCAGATCATACAGTCAAATGGATTCATAGTTTTCTATCGAAGGAAAACCAGTTGATTGCATCGACTCATTGACTCGAAGGCAATCCCTCACACTAAGCATGCTTGTAGTGACAGTTGAGAGGAAAAAACTCCCTTTTCACAGGAAGAAACCTCCAGCAGAACCAGGCTCAGTGTGAGCGGCCATCTGCTGAGGCCGACTGGGGTTCAAGGAGACAGAAGCAGAGATAGAAAAAGCAGCTGTAAAAGGCGACCCCGTACTGTAAACACACAGCCAGGAAGACGAGCTCCGAGCCAACTCCCATGCCAGAGGACGAAGAGAGAACATCCAGACAGTCATAGTCAGAGAAACAGGACTACACTGAAAAACAGGCTGATCTCCAACATCTATAAACAAGGGTATTGATATCAGCAGCACAGCTGATATTTTTCTCCAGGATGGTGTCACAGCCAAACAGGAACAGTGGAAGAATAGAGATAGAATGTATCAAAATGATGAAATAGGGGTCCCTATGTCCTCCATCAGTGTAAGTCTATAGCAGCATAATGATAGAGATAGCTCAGAATAACCTGTGCCACTCTAATTATAAGCTTTATCAAAAAGGAAAGCCTACCCTTAAAATTAGACAGGGTGTCTGCCTCACGGACTAAAACTGAAATCTCACAGATGGCACAGAGGAAGCTGCACCATCAAGCAGCTTATTCTGAACATCCTTTTATAAGGTAGTTTAAATGAAGGTATGTTGTTGGGCCTGAATATTATGTTAACATCACTTTATTTATCTCTGTACAAGTGACTTTTTACCATCATTTCATTCATTGGGTAGCTCTTGTTCTACTTTTTTTCTTTTAAAGTCTGCAGACATTTTTTTTTAGCAAACATACACTCTGTGCAAATTAAGGAAGTAGTGTGTGAACATTGAGCTACTTAGAAACAACAGGATATGCACAACTCTTGGCATGTCATGAAGAAACAGATAATATCAGTAAATGGGTGTGGCAAAACACTGAGGGAGATAAGTGTCGTCATGTCAGGCTGTAATTACCATAACTGAAAAATAAACAAGGGTTAAAATTAACCCAAAATCATGGTTTGTCTCTGTATTTCTATCTTCTGTGTGTTTGTGAAATTATTGTCTTTTTGCAGGTGTGGAGGAGGTTGAAATAGCACATGCCTGTGAACCTCCAAAACAACAATGGGCTCCACTTCAGGAGCTCCCCTTATGGGACATCACCAACTGTGTCCTGGAAGATGGACAAATCCTAATTTCTCAAGAGGAAGAGGTACCAGATCTCAAGCAATGTATCTAAAAAAATGACAAATGTAAAAAAAAAAAAATAGGCAACTTATATTTTATGTAGGTTATGTGAAAAGGCTCATGATGCACAGAGTGGTGTATTTCAAGGTCTCATTTTCAGTCGTTTTGATGATCACAGCTTACAGCTAATGAAAAACACTTATCTAATATATTTTTCAGAGAAAAATATATTAGATCAGTAAAAATAGATGCTTACTGAAGAAACCTTCTTCTATGGTTATGTCATAGTCTATAAGGGGAAGACTTCTAGATTGACTGTAATGCAGCAGACAGTCACCCTCCACACGGAAACTAAACTCCAGCAGTCACTGCAAAAGAAGCCTGACTAGTTGTAGGCACATAGATCAATGGAAAGTTGAGTGGAAGGAAGACATGTAGAAGAAGATGCATAATGATGCATATCACCCAGGTGAAAAGGCATAGTGCCTTGTAGAACTGTATGGGGAAATTCTGACATTTGTTAGTCATCTTATTGATCTTATTAAATATTCTATATTTCCAATAAACTACATGTTGGCCTTTTGTTTGCTATAGTCTACTGTCAGTGAAATCAAGATAAATAAATCACTCTGTGTGGGATAAGTATTTACATTTTCTAGTATCACTTTTTTCATTGAAGTACTGGAATAAATTAAGTTTTTCACTCATAACTCATTGCACATCTATTCTAAAAGACGGTTGAGGAAAAAGAAAAAAGCCTTATAATGGAGAGTTTCAAAACGTGTGTGTGTGTGTGTGTCTTTCTCAGCCCGCGACGTGGATCCGAAACCGTGTCAGCAGCTGCTTGTCCAACCTCAGCATGCAGAACATTGCTGACATCGATGCAGGTCAATACACACAAATGTGAAGTAAAGTGAGACAAAAATGTACCAGTGCTGGAAAAGGATCTGTTTCTGACATCAGGCCAGTGATTCTGCACACAGTCACAGCGGAAATAGCTGAATGTTTGATTGTGAGGTTGACTGTCAAATTGCTTCCTCCATGCGTTTTTGAGGAAGATAGCATCGGGGCTTGTTGCTTTAGTAGTCAGATGAAAAGACGCAGAGAAACAGAAGCAAAGGGAGGAGTGAAAAAGCATCTTGTTTGCATTCAGCTTTAATTTTAAGAGAACATCAGAACCTGCAGCTTCAAGGTGCTAATCCTGCATTGGTTTTGTTGGTGAGCTCTTTTTGGAGAGGCATATCTTATTGCACAGAGGAAGGAAATGTTAAAGACAGCTTCTTGAGTAACAAGACCGTTAAACGCCTTCGTACTAAATGATGGGATTTAGACGCTGGATTGTTTGCGGTGGGTCTTTAGGTAAGCAAATGCTCGAATCTCTCTAAATCATCCAGATCTTATCCCCAAATTCCTTGTTGATAGAATGGATACCCCCCCCTGCAACTTCTACTATATTTTTAAGAGAAGACTCTAGACTTAAAAAGAAGAGGAAAAGATGTTTTGAACATTTTTAAGAAATACATTTGCTTAAAAAACGAATCTCTGTATGTTAGACAGATTTCTGTAGCTACCGTCATCCAGCGACAAACCACATCCTCTCTGGCTCATTTTTAGTTTATCACCTATTATTGCTGCTTTTGGTAAATGCTTTCTCCAGTAAACAAATATACACTTTCGGCATTGGGAACCGTGATGCTGAATTTTACTTAGGAAATGTGTCACAGACCTTCTTTTAAAGTAGGAAATGCACATTTTAGTGACAGTTGCTGTTAAAGAGTTGGTAATAAGAGTCTAGGTCTACCAAGCAAAATACACAAAATCATAAAGCTACGTAATATGATAGTATCAGGTAATCTTTCAAACATTAGCTTTTTTTCTTCACTAGCTGAAAATGTCCTCAGTGAAATGTGTTAGGAATGGCAAAAATTTGGAAAACATTTGCTTTTTGAAAAAAACATCTTGTTTGAGTTGGACAAATCTGTCTTTCTCATGTTAACACTTTTCATGTCAATCTTCAGAATGCAGTCCAGACCAGGTGGGCATTCCAGATGGTCCTCTGCCAAAACGCCAGGAAGGTGGCGTACGGGTGAGTGAGCATCACATAATCTGTGGGCCAAGAATGCATTTCTTCCATGGTAAAATACATAATCACCCCTAATTATTCTACGTAACATCTTCCACCTCAGGGAATGATCAAACGCCGCCTGAACAAGGACAAAAGGAACAGTGCCACCCAACTGAACCCAGGGCTAAACAAACTCAGGTAGAACACAATTTATTTTGACAGGGTCAAATATTTTGAACTCCCTTGGGTTTGCATCCATAAAAATAAATAAATCTACTCTCTTTAAGTTTCTTACCACTATCCTAAATTGATTTCATTGTGCTGATTTCACAACATTAAACAAACGACCCATGATAAAAGTGGACACAGAAAATTACATAGACTAGACTTGTGTCAATTAGCATCATATGTAAGTGCACGAGAGAGTTTTGTTTTTTAAGGGGTGATGTCTTGTGATTTTAAGGAGAAATGTGGCCTTTAATACGATTTAACTGCTGATAAAAAATAACATTTTAAGCCCTATGATGACCTACTAACCAGTCCTGGGTTTTTGTGCGTTGTGTCACTATGAGCATTGGATATAGGCCCAAGCCTCAATACAACTTTGCAACAATGAGTGTTTACAGATAATTGAAGGACATGTATTTGTTCTTTTCTTTTTAACACTTAGTAATTTGCGCTCGCAAACTGGAATTTTGCGCGAGGGGCTGAACCATGGTTTGCGGGTGATTTAACAAGAGTGATTGCGTAACTGGTGGCAGGCGCAAAACTGTTGGAGACAGGACAGGACCCTATTTAAATGATGGTTTTGCACGTTTTGTGGTTTGCAGCAAAGTAGTATGTAGTTTATACAAACTAGTGCATTAAGAAATTTTAATCTTACAGTGACACCCCCACCCCCTCCAAAACAAAAAAATATATACCTATATATATATATATATATATAAACTTTGGCAACATTTATTCCCTAAGGTGGTATGTGGCTGAATTTCTACTTCACTGCAGTAAAAAAAA
>NW_015150579.1:1050311-1064906 GCF_000732505.1 Cyprinodon variegatus
TGATAGGCACCTAGCCTGCAGTCCAACATTTTAACTGTGATCCTTATCAACTGTAGCTTTTAACTTACAATCTGATTGTGTAGCACTTGGACCATTGAAAGTTGTTTTCTTTTAATGCTTTCAAACTGTAACCCTAACAATGCTGTAATAGAGTAAAACATCCTTTGTATTGTTTGATTGCAAAGGCTGTACCTTGTTTTCTTTTGGTTCACTTTTTTCCCCATGTTGCTTTTAACCCAAAGGCACTATGGTTCGCGTGAGTCTGTATCAGTTCCAGTGGGGAGTCTGGATCTGAGCGCTGACACAAACACTGTCATCCGACCCGTCCACAGTTCAATTTTAGGGGAGAAGTACTGCTTCGAGGTAAACTTTGACTTTGGTTTTACAAGTTAGGTATGCTCGCTGGTCTTTTTTTGAAACTCTGACACAGGCCTGATGGATTTCGTGTTTTATAGGTGATCAATTCTGAAAACACCCACTGCTTTGGCTGCTCATCAGCTGCTGAACGAGACCGCTGGATTGAAGACCTCAGACGTGCTGCTCAGCCCAATAAGGTGAGGTATTCTACATATGAAAAAAAAGTCACAACACTTTGATACAATGTAAAACAATCACCTAATCTTGGCAGGATAACATCGAGCGTACTGAGAACTCCTTGAGTCTGTGGGTTAATGAAGCAAAGGATCTTCCACCCAAACGGCGTTACTACTGTGAAGTTCACCTCGATGGAACCTTGTTTGCCCGAACAAGCAGCCGAGCTGTTGGCAAGCCAACTAATCGCACCAACACGGCTGGGGACAATGTCTCAGGGTCTTCGGGAGGCCAGGGGACGAGCGGGGGCACGGCTGGTGGGTGTCAGCTATTCTGGGGGGAATTCTTTGAGCTCGACAACCTTCCCTCTGTCTCCCAAATAAGCCTCCACCTCTTCCGGGAGGAAGACTCCAAGAAAAAGCGCCATTCCAGAGATGACTCCAGCCTGCATCCCCTGGGCAGCGTGACCATACCTTTGGGAGATATCAGAGGGAGAACCTTTCAAGAGAAATGGTATCCCATTACACCTTTCAAAGCTTCGGCCACAGCTGGGAACAAGGAGGTGTTAAGTCCACAGGCTTCTCTCCGCATCAAGGCCCGTTTCCAGAACCTGAAAGTGCTGCCGATGGAGAAGTACAAAGAGTTTGCAGAGTATGTGACAGTGAGATACGTAGAAATGTGTGGGAACCTGGAGCCTCTTCTTAACGTGAAGGAGAAAGAGGAGCTAGCAGGAGCTCTTGTCCACGTACTCCAGAGTATCGGGAAAGCTAAGGTGGAGATAGTATATGCACACATGATCACAACCTCAGCAAAATTTTCTTTTAAAACTGTAATAATAATTCACATGGGGGGGTTTACTTCTAATTCTCAAAGGAATTCCTCATTGATTTGGGCGCAGCAGAAGTGGACCGACTTGGAGAGAAGGAAGCATTGATCTTCAGAGAAAACACACTGGCTACGAAAGCAATAGATGAATACATGAAGCTGGTTGGCCAGAAGTACCTCATTGACACACTTGGTAGGTGATATAGGTGACAGACGTTTCTTGTAGAGATGATCCTGATCATTGCAGATTCATGAAGCTCTACTGAAACATCTATTCTTGTTTATAACCTAATAGTGTATAGGAAGAAAAAGAAAAAAACATGCTGAAAATACACTGCTGCAATTCTTGCATCAAGGTTACCTCCATTTTTATCAGTATTAAAGGGATATTGTGTCATCTAGCAATGAAATGGTGGTATTTCACTCAAATGAACACTTAATCTTTGCATGTCATTGCCTCAAACACGTATTGCGCCAATGGCAGCCACCTTGTAAAAAAAAAGAAAGACTTTACAACCCAGATGGAAGCATGTCATCTGAAGTGAAGTGAAGGCTTTAAAAGCTGGTATTTACTGTGACAAAAATCCAGCTTTAACTGCATCTTTGAAAACTACTAAACCCATCTAAACCTACAATTCTATACCAATAAGATTGCTATATGCTATAAGTATCTACTGTTATGTTTTGCATGGTAACAAGCAACACTGTCTAATTAAAGCAGGTGGATAAAGTTAGCTTTACACTAATTTATACAGTAATGTTCACCTTTCAAGAAGAAACACGGCATCCTCAGAGTCCCTTTCAAAATATTTCTCCCTCATTAGCTCCTTCCACCTGGAGAAGGCTTGCCTGATGTTAATCCTTGTTTTTAAATGTTTCTGGTTTTTGTTTTCCTGTAAGTTTTCTTGTTTGCTTTGTTTGGGATGGTGAAACCGTTTCTTGTGCTGCTGCTGCATATAAATCCTGCCTTGGGCTGCAGTAGTGCAGACTTTCAGTTGTTGGGTTAGTGTCTCCAAAGGATCTGCACCTCTGCTTCTCAATCACACTGAACTCCCAGCAAGGGGAAATGCATTGTTATTCATTATGCATTGGTACTATTTTATCCCCTGCTGGCTTCTGCTCTTTCAAGATGGCAGACTGTCATGGCGCTTTGCAAAAAACTGGCCTTGTGTATAAATTAACTCAAAATTCCTCATTCATGAAAAGTAATAGGACATATGTATCTGTAGTCATTGATTTCAGTCAGTAAAAAAGAGAAATTGTTACACAATGTCTCTTTAAAGGTTAACGGTGTATAATTATATAATAAGGCTAACAACTGATCTCTTAACATCTGTTTCAACATTGACAGCTACTATAACTGTGGTAGTATGTGGCAGTAGTGTATATGTTGCTAAAATTGATTTTGTTTCTCCATGAAGGGGACTTTATCAACAGACTTTATGCCTCAGTTGAGAACTGTGAAGTTGACCCACTCAAATGTCCCGCCGCTGAGCTGTCGAGCAACCAGCAGCATTTGAGGGAAACGTGTGAAGATGTGGTGCAGAAGATCATTGAGCTGCATGGGTGAGATAGAAATAGCATATTAAAGAAGAAGAAAAGCGAATATTGCTTCAAGGAGATTATTATAATGTCTTTTCCTTTTGCAGTCCATTTCCTGAAGAATTAAATAAGATTTTCTCCAACTGGACGGAGCTGTGTGAAGACATGGGGAAAGCAGAGATTGGGCAGCGTTTAATCTCAGCCTCACTCTTCCTTCGCTTTTTATGTCCTGCTATTCTGAGTCCTTCTCTTTTCGGCCTGACACAGCCGTACCCAGAGCCGAACACCCTGCGGACCCTCACCCTAACTGCCAAAGTCATTCAGAACTTGGCCAACTTCACCCTGTGAGCAGTACTAATACATATATCACACTGACAACCAGTTAGAGTTGAAATGATAAAGGAAGTGAATTATTTTTTTGTGTATTTAGGTTTGGAGAGAAGGAGGAGTACATGCTGTTCATGAATGAATTCCTGCAGCAGCACTGGGATGGAATGAGGTGTTTCCTGCAAACGGTTTCCAATCAAGACACTGAAATCTCAATGACATCCTTTGATGGCTATGTAGATTTGCCCCTACGTCTGGCTGTGCTGCATGGCCTCCTGGTGGATATTATCTACAAGAAGGAGCAGGTGGGACAGAAAATGATTCCAGTTTATTTTCCATTGTAAACTATATGCAAATCAGAGTCCAATATGCATTAGATGTTTTTATACGAGGCTAACTTCCAGAATTTCCCTCTCAGGACACAATTACCAAGCTGCATCCTCTGCCTTCCATTCTGAACCAGATAAGTGAATCACTGGGTCCTGAATCATCCCGGATCATTGTCAACAGGTAAGTTAGAGCTCTTAAAATAGTGCTGTGCCATGAACTTTAAGCTGCTTAAAAAAACATTAAAAAAAAGAAGTAAAGAAAAAAGCATATCTGGATCTTCAAGAATCCCAATACAGCTATGTTTCTAGTATATGAGTAAATTATATGTTCGTGTTTTCCATACATGTTTTGTATACATCTTTTTAACAATGTCCATATAAGAGACTTTATGTTTTACATATATGAGCAACTGCCATTATATGTAGGTTGTAAATATATTAAAAAAAAAAATAAAGTTGTCTTTCTATGTTTTATATACTTATTTTTAAATGGCATCTGGTAATACAGTATATGTGTGGCATTACAAACTATAACATATAGGTTTTTAGTATAAAAATATTAAATGGCAGCCTATGAAATTTGCAGGGAGTTTAAAAAAATATATATTTTTATTATGTCATGCATTTGCCTTTAAGTTACTGTCCTGAGAAACACATTTCTACCACCATAGACTACAAACAGTTCATGGATTAAGTATTAAATACCGGCCATAGGAAAAAAATGCTGTTGAAGAGAGGATGCTGGAAGAGAGGAATTATTACTATAAACACAAACTTCCCATCCTAGCATTGATTGTGCTTCAAATTCTCCAACAACAACTGAATGTATAGTCTTTCATAAAATATTTTAAAAGCTGCTAACACGTTTGGTAAAATTACTGAAGATGGCAATAATTTAACAGACATCTGTTGCCTGCCTTTTTTTAACTTAAGAATTTCGTTTTTGTGAACAAATTTAGTTACACTGATGACAGATCAGTCTTATGAATTTGATTTTACAATTTTCTACCAAAGATATTGGGAAATTACTGTTAGACTGCAAACATTTAAATCTAAATAAGTCATTTTTTCTTTATATAAGAGCACTGAAGTACTTTTCCAATGGAACAACACGATTTATGTTTAAAATAAGGAAAAAATAATTGCATTGCCTTATCTAAAGTACATATTATCTAATTATCTTATCTTAAGCGTAAAAAAATCTCATTCCATTGGAAAATCACCACATTTACCTACTCAAATTAAGGGTATATGCACTTAATTTAAGAAATTTGTACTTACTCTTAGATCGTTTTTGCAGTGTACATGTATTGTATATAAGCACGAGAATTAATATAGGTTTCATTTTGTACGAATGAACTTGAAATCTTAGACCAAGACTTAGATTGACCTTTATTTATCTTGGAATTACTCCTTCAGGGAAATTTTGGATCTGTACCTAATATCTGGTCTCACTGTGTGATTCGTTACCGACAAGGTTGTACAACATAGGATGCAAACGTTAATCGTTTATATTCTTTTTTCTATGTGGGCTACTTTGCAGCTATACGGAACAATCAAAGCCGGTGTATGTTCCTCCTAGAGACTTGAAAAAGTACAGTCCTCTTCAGTCATCTCTCCAGAGGCTGGACTCCAAAGCCCTACGTGACAGGTACCGTACAGCATATACATAATAGTTCAATTAAAGAGTGATTAATTAGTTGACAACGGGTGAACAATGGCGCAAGTCACTGCCACTGCTCACCTTTGCGTTTTACCTGCATTTTGGATTACTTCCACAATCTGCTGGCACTATCATCTGCCTGACACAGGCTGAGTCCTCGTCCACAATGTGGGCCGGTGGGACATACTGCTGGTTCATATGTGCCTGGCTCTTTGTACTGCCTGTTCACCTGCAAGTTTGCTCCACTATTCGGCCAGTGACCTGTTCTGGTTACGCTATCATTTGCCTGGGCCTGTGCCAGAGGCACTTCACATTCATCCCGTCCACCATTCCACCACAAGAGCTCAACAGCAATAAAGTCCATATGGTCCAGTGCTCGATGCCCAACTGCTCCACCAGGTGGAAATCGACCACAGCATGTTAGTCTGCCTAGCTTGGTCGGCTAGCACCACCAATAGCTCTGACATCACTTCTTTCTACTTCTGCTCAAAATCCACTCTCTGACAACAAGGGATATCTCATCCAGGACCTCATCACCGACCAAAAGCTAGACTCTCTATCTCATACCGAGACATGTCAACAGCCCAAAGACTTTTCCTATTGAAACCAATCCACTCCCAGTGGGTTTATTTACATCTGTCAACCCCGTGGCTCCAGTCAGGGAGGAGGTCTCGCTATAATTCATCAAGCGAAGTAGAAAGTCTTGCCGATGTCTGTGCCTGTCTCTAACTCATTTGAATCCACTGTCTGTGAGTTGTCTTGTCCTGCTCCAACTGTCATTGCTACTGTCTAACACTCCCCTAAACTGAATAGTGACTTCTAAATGACTTTGCTGCTTCCCTTACCCATCTATCCCCTCTCTCACAATACATTATACTGCTGGGTGATTTCAATATCCACTATCAGTCTTTCTCTCACCTAAGTCTTCACAGCCTGTATAGAGAGTTTTGGATGTCAATGACATAACACTATTCCTACACACTCCAAAGAGCCTATCCTGGACCTAATCCCCTCTTGACATTGAAGCTGATGAATTCCCCATAACTGGTCACTTTCTCCTCTCATTTACAGTGAAACTTAATCTCTTCACTTCTAAAACACCACGCCTCATTTCAATCCGGGATTTAAAGAATTTTAACCCTGTCACTCTTGCTTTATGTATTGATTCCTTCTGTACCGGCTCCCGAGGGGGAATGCCTATTAAACGCGTGCGAGAGCCCCCTGAGGCGTGCAGGGAAAATTGCGGCTGATCCGTCGCACACCAGCCACAAACTATTTCAGACACTTCCCGCTTGCAAGAGGCTGCAGTCTATCAGGACCAAAACCTAACACCACAAGCACAGTTTCTTCCCATATATAATTTGTCTGCACCCTAGACACCAAGTCAAATTCCTTGTAAGTGCAAAACTACTTGGCAATAAACTTGACTCTGATTCTGATTTCTACTTGCGCACGCTATGTTTAAAAGTTGCTGTTTGCATCGTTCATAAAAGCTTACTTTACAAAAGAAGATTTGCAATTTTTCCACTCTGTCAGACTCACCACCAGTAAGTGAAAATGGGGACGAGCACGTAGGACGATCTTACGTAAACATATCACCAGAAGGACTGACAATTAGGAGGACCACTTATTTAGATGATCCACCTGGAAAAAGAATATCCACAACTATACCTGCAAAGGATTTCTTGATTCTACAGATGTGGTGTTATCAGAAATGTCTGCTCCACTGCAAAAAATGTAAATCTACATAAGTCATTTTTTCTTGAACTAAGTGAATTTTTTCTTGAATTGAGGAGGAAAGTGAGACATTTTGCAAATGAAACGAGACAACTTACATTTAAAATGAGAAAAAATGATTGCACTGTCTTGTTTCAAGTGCATATTATCTTATTATCTTATTCTAATAGTGAAAATACTCATCCCATTGGCAAACTGTCTTATTGACCTACTCAAATTAAGGGTAAATATACTTAATTTAAGACATTTTTACTTATTTCTAGATTGTTTTTCCATTGTGCTGGTAAATTTGAAATGAAACATATGGTTAATCCCAGTTTTATTTTCACATGGAGTGAGGTTAGTTGGTTATCTTTTCCCCTGTAAAATGTAATTATCATTTAAAATGGCCTTTTGTATTTACCACAGCAATACATTTGTTTGATGTAAAGAATTACGGTGTAAAAGTAAAATAGCATCAGAAATCTGCTTCACTTCATTGTATTGTTTTCTCCACTTTATCATGCAATGCTTTAAGTCTGTGTTGTATTATAACACCAGACTCTTTTAAAGACCTATGTTAGCTAAGTAGAAAGTAAAAAGGCTCGATAATAGGTTACCAATAATAAAGCATGGATTTGTTTTTAGCAGTGAAAACAGACCTACCAGGACCATGAGGGAGAAAAAAAAGCAATTGTCCAGAACTCAGAGTGCTCCTCACTCCAGGTGGGTGGTAACAGGTTACATTTCCCTCAGCTACATCGTTTTTATTATTTATTTTTATTACTTTTCAGGAGTATTAAATAATAGTTAAAGCAGAATATCCTTGTTTTGTTTTTTTCTTCTGCCTGAATATTTTGATTATTTTTTTAATGCGGTAATTTTCACACAACTTTAAATTTCTTTATCTTTATATTATTCTTTAATACCACATTAGATGTCTCAGATAAGTTGTTAAGTAGCTTTTGTTCTGAGTGATTTTTCAATTGATTTGAGTAATTTCTTGAAATGCTATTTTTTACTTTTACACGAATAAATTCTTTTGGCTACTCTCCCCACAGACCTCCTGGTCACAAAAGACAAGTCCTTAAGAGGCAGATAAGTTCTGAAGCTCTGCCAACGTCTGACAATGAACAAGAGGCGGATGCCAACCAGCCAGTTATAACGCCTCCAGATAATGTGAGTACAAACAGGCCGCCATATCAAATAGATATAACTAAATCTATATATTTCTTTATTTTTTACTGATAATATAAATTTTTTGTTGTGTGAAATAAATCCATCTGCCTCCTCTCTTCCTTGTTTAGATTGCAAGCGGCAAACGTCCACCTGCTCCAGTTCCTTGGGTCATCGATAACCACAACAGGGAGTCAGGGGAGATGAAAACTGAGAGCGAGCAGTTCAGTTTACTGGACAGGGTATGGTCAAATCAGCCAGTAAAAAAAACAACCAAATACTTCACACTGGGCTTTAATTTCATGCATTGACATGAGGGTGTAATCTCTATCCAGCACGCCCAGGAGCTGTCTGAGCTCCGTCTGGGGATAGAGCAGGTGACGGAGCGTGAGCTGGACATGGCCAAGCGCCTGGAGGACTTCATTATCCAAAGCCAGGACCAGAATGCAATACTGCAAGCTGAGGTGGAGGAGCTCAGGAACCAGCTGGCTGTGCGAGAGGAGCAGCTCGCCAGCGCCACCTTCAGGTGAGACTGCATAGAATTATTTTTCCTGGTTGCAGGCCTGTCTGGTAATGCCCTAACACACCCAGCCCACCAGAGTGTTTCATGAGTCTTTTATAACAATCTTATGTTATGAATTAATCATACGGTATGTTCTCTTTGAGTTATCTTCTTTATGTTTATTCCCAGGCTGGGAGTGATCGAAGAAGAAAGGGAAGAAGATGTGCGGAACCTGAGTATTGCACTTGGAGCAGCCGAGAGAATGAATGTGCTGGTAAGGAAAACAATAATCTCAAATTAAATATACAGAATACTACAACTTTCTAAAAAAATAAGAATATATATGATTTACATATCGGCTACTTATTTTCTTTAAAATAATCTCATTTTATTTTTACTTTCACATGATACATACTACAAAATAAAATGCAACACAACTTAATAATGCCATATAATGAAAAATTATTATATTATAAGTGTAAAGAGACACTGCCAATACAGCAATCAAACAATTTTTTTAACTATTAACATTTTTACTAAAAGAAATATGAATTTTAAATATGATGAATAAAGCAATAAATTATACCCTTTATTCATAACCTAATAAAACCCATTACTTGAAAATGACTCGTAGATACAGTATGTTATAAAATTGAGACATTTGATGGGGAGTGTATAAAATAGAAATTATTCCATTGTATGAACTTATGGTATTCATAATTTCTACCTTTGCACTTTATTTTGTTTAATGTATTTCATTTGGGTGTTAAAATATATTAAAAATGGAAATATATTAAAATGAGATTAAATAAAATGTATTAGGTTTCCAATCATCACATTCAAATGCAGCTTTAATCATTCAGTTTTATTTCTGAACATTAAACACTTCTTTAGGGATTAATGTAACAGCCAGTGTTCCCAAACATGCCTTAAACACTTTCATTTTTTTCAGGACAAAAGAGTTATATAAAAGCCTGGAATTAGACAAAAACATTTAAGCAAAGAAGAAAATCACAACAGTAACTGATCAGTCCTTGGAAGCTTTATTGAGAGAGCAGCTATTCCTTTTCTTTATCAAATAATTCTTCATACAGAAATTATCTGTATGATTTTTCTTATTTGGAAAACTATAAATAGCTTGGTTGATAAAAAACTACTTAAAAAAAAAACTATTTAAAAGATTTTGAAAAGGACTAGGTATTTGCTAGGTTCAGGCACCCAGATGCCATGAAGAAAAGACTATAGCAGTAATTGCACAGACATAAGGTATGCTCCCAATACAAATTATAAGAGTTGTGAGGCCTTTTTATATATATAAAAAAAATAAATCAAAGTTAAGTCAGCTATTGTAGAGAGTAATATTTTCTTATTAGCTGTATTTTCAAGTTGAAAATGCTTAAGATAGTTTCTATTGTTCTAAGTAGTGGTAAAGGTGCTGGTTGACGTGTTCACGTTTAGGTACAATTAGTTAAAGCCTGAACATGTTTTACCTGTTTTAAAGGGCTGCAGTGGATTAACCACTTCTTTCTTACTAGTTCTAACTTATTTGCACTTACATCCTGAGATGGTTACAGGTTCCCTGGTTCCATCCCACAGATTATTATTCCATCAACCAGATATTCAACCCCGTACAGGCATTAAACAAAGGGGATGGGTTAGGCTATCATCGCAGCCTCACACCCTGTACAGGAGAATGGAGGACCTCGCCTATTCAGCCAGGCCAACAGTTCCCTTTAACAAGCCCGCTTTCAGATGCTTAGACGGGTATGGGGCATTTCAGGCCAGCGAAAGAAGCCAAATGACCCCCATTCCAAAGGGGTGGACCCTTTCGCACAAGGCTTTGTTGGCCTACTGTATAAATCCTTGAACTCAACATGATTCCTGACATTTTGAATTGAAAAATCTTATTGGGTGGGAAGCAAAACGTCTTCAAAGTTAGAAACAAAGTCCAGTGGATTATTTTTTATTTTCTTTTTTCAGAATGACTATGACCTGGATGACCGAGAATCTTCAACAACACATTAGGCAGAGGACACATTTAACTGTGATATAAAAAGTTGCAATGAGAAATAGATATTATTTTGATTACAAGGAAAATGACAGTACCACTTAAGTTTGCTAAGCTAGATCTAAACAAATAAGAAAACCTTTAAAAATGTATCCTTATCTGTTATTTAAGGAGTATATATGTCTAAGTCATTAAAAAGAACAGGCCATCTAAAAACCTTACACAATGCAATGAGCTATATATATGTAGAATATATTCCAAAAAAAGTAAAAGAAAATTAATTAAAAAAAAACAATGGACTTTGTTTCCCAAGTTTGAAGACGTTTCACATCCCATCCTTGAAGTTTTTTTTTAATTCAAAATGTCTGGGTTAGTACTGCTTTACAGGCTTTATAGAGTAGCGCAAAAAAGCCTTATTTTGGCTTTAACATGCAAACTGAACTGAAAAAACAGGTCCACTCCTTAGTAATGGGAAATCGTTGAGGTTGTTGTTGGCCTGCAATTCCCAATACTGGCCTTTGACTCTGAAAAGGGAGTTGTTAGGGTCATTGTTTTTTAACATTTTCTGGAACGACTATGTACTGGATGACTGAGAATCTTTACCAGTATATGTAGAATATATATGTTTAAAACACAATAATCACTGCTTTCATTTTTCCTTCTCAGGAGGAACAGTTTATAGGCATGATGACGGACCTGCAAAAGCTTAAGGATGCCTACAGCACGCAGAATAAGATCCAGCACCCTGAAAAGCCCCACATCAACAGCAACTGAGCCCAAACAAAAACAAATCTTTTTTTTTATCATTATTCAAATTTCTGCATTTCAAGAATACCATACAGACATTCTGGGTGCATACATGTGCAGGGACATGTGAGATATCCTATCTGTGTGATTTTCTTTATTAAATTCAATCCAATTCAGCATCAAAATAGACAGGTAGCATAGAATTGATACTAACGTGTGTTTGTATGACATTAGACTGTTTAGATTATCTGTGTGTGGTACTATAGGTTAAAAAGTGTGTGTACAAATAAGTGTGTATTGTCGAGTGGGTTTATGTTAGTGAGTTTGTCACCTGGAGGTTCACACTTGTAGGAGAGCATAAAATGCAAACCCCCCACCCCACCCCCCCCGATCCTATTTTTCCCCATTCATGCCCTAACACACCCAGCCCACCAGACGCTATCTCACCAATGGACCAGGGACTCTGGGGCGGCGCACCAGAACCTGCCAAACCAACTAGGAGCGACAGTAGGTCGGACGAGAAGGCACGCTTTTGGTCTTGTACAGATGTCTATGCTATGCTCAATAAAAATAAACGTTTGTTTTTGTTTTGCATTTTCGCTTCTGTTATATCCAAATATCAAATGTGTTTGACTTGCAAGCTATTTTGATCATGAAAAAAAAAATCTTCAGAGTTTAATTTGTCAAGTTAAAATCCAATTCTTCAGATCCAATAAATGCAAATTAAGCATTTAATTTTGATTGTTTTACAGTTTAAGATCCCCTAGAAGTTAATATGCAAAAACGTGAAATGTTTTTTACAGACCAGATGTTAAAGAGAACAAAGGAAAAAAAAAAAACCCAAATATTTCTAATCAAATAAAACAATAAAGGCTATGCCGAGCATTTGTCCAGATAGTGTTTACTTTGTCATTATTGAACACAATCAGCAAACATAAGACTTATATTGGCAGATTGGCAAATTCAACAGTGGCAAATATCGTATCCATTACATATTGATTAAACTTTTCCATCACTATAACTAAGAGCCTAAGAATAGCTTTACTCTCACTAGAATTTGTACTGATAGTTCATTGATCTCTATAAATAAATAGAGATCAGTGAGATAGTTCCCATCCTGTGCACCAAACACAACAGCAAAAATGATCCGGAAGCAGCTTTTCACTAAAATTCTTTGGTGTAAAATAACCACAATGGCTGTTTATTGTTGGACACAAGGAAGTACAAACATCAGGAACAAAGAGTTTCCAATAAATACCCAAAATTAAAAGAGCTGAATGCAAGCAAACTTTTAAACTAATCATCGATAAGGGTTGCTGGCTAATATCCAGAAAAAACCCCAAGCCATCTGATACAGTAAGCGCATTTTCAAATGTTTTAAAAGAGTGGATGTACTCTGTACACCTCTGATTTCTGGTACAAGACAGTCCTGTCATCTACAGAGAGACTCTGATGACTCTGCAGTCACTGGTGATGGTTAATGGAAATGCAGCTAGTGATCTCTAGGGACAGGTGTTCCTTTTATGAAAAATAAATAAAATAATATATTTTTCAAAAATAGTCTATGTTTCAATTAAACAAGGATTTTTTTAATGCCAGTTGTCAAAGTTACAGTTGAAACAAATTTAACTTTAGTCTTAGAAGTGATTCCCAATCAGGGGTATGCGTACCCCTAGTGGTCCGCGAGGGCATTGCAAGGGGTAAATGAAAATATTTTATTACCTAGGGAATAAAATATAACCTGGCAGTCGCCAGATTGATATGTGTAGAACTGGGTTGAGTTCTATGTTATCAATCTAGGATGGCTGCCGTTCAGTTTGTCCGTGAAAAGGAGGGACATTTAGTACAATACTTTGAGGCTGTCGTCATTCCCTCATGTCCTGCCCCAGAAAACACTGCTGGCATGTCATTGGTCCCACCCTCAAGAGTGTTTCATGAGTCTTTCAAGATGGATTTGTTGTGAGACTGAAAACTGAGATCTAGCGACAATCCAGATTGCAGCACAAGGTTAAATAAAATAGGTCTGAAGTCTGTTTTTCTTTGTGAGGACCCACTTTAAAAATAAAGCAAGCATTTATCAACCAAAAAGTAAGTTCTCCTTATATGTTTGAGTTCACCTTTAGCCTTGACACACATCCAAACCAACCGTAACACAGACAGGATGTAGAGAACAGCTTGGGATCAGCTGTTTTTCTCACTGAGCTATCAGAGCTCATCAAAGCAGCTCAGGTGTCTTTTTGGAAAATAAACTAAAACTAATTAGGTCAGTCTGATTATGATTTTTTGTTCTGTATTTTATTCCAAATTCATCAAATTGAAATGTAATTATAAGGGAGTTACTCAGAGGAGCTCAGGTTTTACAAATACAGGTTTATAATAGGATTTTGTTATGTATTTATTTCAATCCTTATTATCTTTATATTCTGTTTTCTTATTTGAGATGGAACGCATAAAATGATAGGAATTAAATACTTTAGCTAAACAATTAAGTACAATTGTTTTTATTTCATGATAAGTTATTGTACATTCCACTTTGGGACAGTCAAAAACAATTTGATATAATATAAATAGTAATATATTTATCATAAATGTTTGTAAAATTCTGTTAAACGTGCCGTAGGAGATCTTTTCTGACACATTTTTTACCATTTGGCTTAAAGATCTCCCCACAGCTGCTTAGCAAGCAGTGAAATTGAAGGTCTTTAAGTGAAACTCAAATAAATGTTCCCCACTGCAGTGAGAAATCAATGAATAACCTAAACCAATCACAAAAGACGGTCCGTTGTACATGATTGGTTCCAACACATGGCGGTGCGCTGTCACTAGGAATCCCATTGAACAGCAGCCTCTGGCCCGGTCGCGTCCACACGGTTTGCCATGGCGGCAGGAAGGCGTTTTTTATGTACGTAATGCAAACTGCAGGCACCAGGATAATAAAAGTGAACATGTTTTGTTGGCAGATTTTGTCATTTTAAGTTAATATAGGCGTTAATAAACTGTTTCAGAGGAGTGACCATAGGGGTCTTCATCATCAGTGCTGCCCGTCTCCCTGCCAGCTCCCAGATCAGCGACGCGCTGCTTTAGCTGCTCAGATGCGCTGTTTTGTAGGCATGGTTTTGAGGGGTTCGAAGGGAGAGGCATGGTTGTGTATGTTCAAAAATATACACTATATTGCCAAAAGTATTTGCTCACCCATCCAAATTATTGGAATCAGGTGTTCCAATCACTT
>NW_015150579.1:1065090-1088647 GCF_000732505.1 Cyprinodon variegatus
GATTCGTTGTTGCAGCCTTAATATATATATATATATATATATATATATATATATATATATATTAGAATGCCAGGTCTAATTTCCAATGTCAGTGCACTCTGACACTGGTTAGCTCTATACATATGAAGGCTGTTTTGATTCTTTATCATTCAATCAAAAAAAAGTTGCTTATATCAAAAAATATATTTTCAATAAAAAAAAACTTCATTTCAATTAACAAAAAACTTTTCAATCAAAGAAAAATGTATTTGAATGCAAAAATATATTTGAGACTCAAAAAAATACATTTGAACAAATCTTTTCTTTGATTGAGAAGATTTTTTTATTGAAAATATATATTTTTTATTGAAACAACCTTTTTTTTTTTGTTTGAATTATAAAGAAACAAATCTACCTTCATATATACACCCATCCCATGAAAACTGTAGCTCCATCACTGATTTGTTTTCATTGGACGTAGCTGACTCTATGGCAGGCCGTTTTGCATTTGAAACATCTAGAATATATTATCCTGTCAAGCTAATAAATGTCAAAACGGCCTGCCATAGTCTCATCTAAGGCAGGAACTTGAGTGTGAGCAGGTTTCTTCAGGTGAAAGTCCTCCTGCTGTAGCCGATTCCTGAAAGACCCGCTTTCGGTCACGTCCGAGGAAAACTTGAAGGTATGGTTAGAGAAATAAAATAAAAATTATTTAAAGCGGAAGCTTCCTAATAGCGACGCTGCTCGTTCACGTCACTGTTGACATAAATGTCTTTCTTTCAAAATATGTTCTTGTTTAAAAAAGAAAGTCGAATAATACTAACTTGTCGGTTTGTAGGGTTTTGGTTACCCTCGTTCTTTAATTTTCGTCGTAAATAAATAATAAGTCTTACTTTCGTTTTATTCCTGCCGCCGCGCCTTAAGTTTCGTTTGTTCTCTCAGCAGAAGGTTTCATGATGGCCGAAGGAGAGGATTCTGGGTTTTCCCTCATGAGCCTGGAGGATGAGCTGACCTGCAGTATCTGCCTGAGTACCTTTGACTGTCCGGTCACCATCCCCTGCGGACACAACTTCTGCCAGGGCTGCCTGCTCGCCACCTGGAGAGACTCGTACAGCTGCCCGCAGTGTCGGACCCTGTTCGCCACCAAGCCGGAGCTGAAGAAGAACACGGTCCTCAGCACCGTGGTGGAGACCTTCAGGGTCAGGGCCGTTAAAGGAGAAGGTGCTGCTGCTGCTGCTGCTGCTAAACCGGAGAAGAAGAAGAAGAATGTAATCCGCTGTGACACCTGCATGGAGGCAGAGGCGGCTCAGACCTGCCTCACCTGCATGGCCTCCTTCTGTGAGGAGCACCTGCGGCCCCACAGAGAAAACCCCATTTTCCGCCTCCACCAGCTGTCTCTCCCTATAGGGGATCTGATGGAGCGAATCTGCTCTGACCACCACAAGCTGATGGAGCTCTTCTGCACCCAACACCAGCGTCCCATCTGCAGCCTGTGCCTGCAGCAGGTCCACAGAGGCTGCCCCTTTACCACTCCAGAGGAGCAAAGGAGCCTGAAAGAGGTTTGCTCATTCTCATCATCAGTGGTGTCAAAGTACACACATCTGTTACTTAAGTAGAAGTATAGATACTGCAGTTTAAAAACACTTTAGTAAAAGTTGTAAGCATCAACTTGACCTTTTTACTCAAGTAAAAGTTAAAAAGTATGTGTCCAAAATCTACTTAAAGTATAAAGTAACCTTTAAAAAAAACTGTCATATGCCACTATATGAATTGAAAGCTCAATTTTACGACTATTTTGAAAACTTCTTTGAGATAGGGCCAAGGATGATGGAGGTCTTGTTGATCTCCATCTCGCGATATGCTCTCGCCTGTGTCCGACCTTTCAGGCATTTCAACATCCATCTATTTTCTAACACGCTTATCCCAAGTGGGGTTGCGAGGGGTGCTAGTGCCTATCTCCAGCAGTCATTGGGCGAGAGGCGGGATACACCCTGGATAGGTCGGCAGTCCATCTCAGGGCAACACATAGACAAACAGGACAAACAACCATTCACACACACATACTCACACCAAAGGGGACTGTAGAGAACCCAACATTTCAACATCTTTTTCTAAATCTACGTTGTAGCATGGCCTAGACAATTTACGTTTGCAGGAAAACAGCTGCTTGCTTCTGATTATTTCCTTTGGCGGCAGCACAAATTTGACGAATAGCTAACCAATGAGTGTTTGCGTTATATGACTCATTAATTACACTAGTTTTCATTGGATGTGGATAACATTGTCACTACCCGATCCGTCCCGGAAGCATGATCTGATTCTGTGCATGCGCGAACAGATATACATCTGGGTGTCCATATATACTGTAATTATGGTACTAAAACCACTTATTTCTATCCTTAATTCACTAAAGAATGTTAATGCAAATCTTTAAAAAAATGTTTTATAACTTTAGTGAGACAATGTTTATGCTTTTTACATTTTCTTCGTTAAACTGCTTCTCTGCAGTCATCATCAGAGATGCTCAGAGCAGTCCGGCAAAATATGATTAAACCATGTTTATCTGCATTTTAGTTGTTTCTTTCTTTAGATTACACACCACATGCCATAATGTTAACATGAGAGGAAAACATAAAACTCAAAAAGACTAGATTTATGTTTAAATCCAAAGCTGAAAAAGTTAGCCACCAGAATTTGCGTATGATCCCATTTCCGGTGCAGGTCGGGCAGAGACGAGTGATAAAGCAGAAAGGTGTTTAAGGCATTTATTTTCTCAGGAAATACATTATTAACCTTTAACACATTATATTTTAGTATGTTTACTATTTTTGGGGAGGGAAAAGGTCATTTAGGTATTTTTAACGAAAGAAAATCGAGGACGAAACAGATGTATATCTGGAGGTGCATGCACAAATGAGCTGATGGTGCATGCGCAGAACGGATCGTGCTTCCGGGACGGATCGGGTAGATTCAGGCACCAATGATCTGCATTGGATGGCGCACATGACGTGAAATAAATATTTATAAACATTAAACCATAGCCAAGAGTAACGAGTAACGTTTGTTTTAAAAATGTAAGGAATACAAAGTACAGATACTTGTGTGAAAATGTAATGGGTAGAAGTCAGAAGTGGGAAGAAAGTAAGTAATGGAGTAAAGTATAGATACCTAAAAAATGTAAGTAAGTACAATAACGAAGTATATGTACGTGACACCTCTGCTCATCATACAGACAAATGGATAAGGGAAATCAGATTTTTTGTTAGAAAATGTTCCAAAAAGTAATTTATACCACCTGCAGTAGTTACAGTTATAGATACAATTTACCAAGGACATCAGGACTTTTTTTCATGAGGACACAGAAGAAAAAAATGAGACCCCCAATCAAACAGATGAAAGCTATCCTCCTTACTTAATGTGGCTGAAGCTCAAATCTGGCTGTAATTTCTTTTTTTTTCCTTTTCTTTTTTGTAGTTTTTACGCCACAAGTGGCTCTTTTTTTTTGACAGTAGACTGACAGAAAAGGGGTTAGGAGAGAAAAGGAGAGACATGCGGGAAAAGACCACAGGCCGGATTCAAACCCTGGTCGCCCAAGTTGAGGAATAAGGCCTCCGTACATGGGTCATGCGCACTAACCACTGTGCCACCTGCACACCCAAACTGGCTATAATTTCTAAACTATAACCAACCTAAATTGTAAAGATGAAAAATCTAATTGTTCCAAGGGATGAATTGGTTACAGGCTCCTATTATTATAAGAAATTGAGGAAATATCACTTCGCAAAAACTATTCCTAATAAGTAACTCGTCTTATTCCATCGGCAATTTGTTTAAATAACCTTCTGAAATCAAGGAGTCAGAGGATGACGAGAGCACATACAGTTATTCATAGTCAGAGAAACAGGACTAAACTGAAAAACAGGCCAAGCTCCAACATCTAAAAAAAAAAAAAAAAAAAAATGGTGTTGATGGCAGCAGCATATTTCTCTCCATGATGGTGTACAGGAACAGGACCAGATGAAACTACCATGGTGAGAAAAAAACAGGAGCATAACATTAGAGATTGAACTAACACATTCTGTAGAATGGGAGAATAGAGATGGAATGAAGCAGAATGGTGAAAAGGGGTCCCTATGTCCTCCAGCAGTCTAAGCCTATAGCAGCATAACTATAGAGATAGCTTTGGATAACTTGAGCCACTCTAACTATAAGTTTTATCAAAACGGAAAGTTTTAGACCTACTCTTAAAAGTAGACACGGTGACTGCCTCAGGGACTAAAACTCATAGTTGGTTTCACAGGAGAGGAGCCCGATAAATAGAAGATCTTTTCTACTTCCAATCCAAACTTAAATCCAATCTAAATTAAGTGAATGACTAATCAGCTTCTTTTTTCAGATACTCTGGTTCAAAGACAAAAACTTCTGTTTTGTCTGCATTCAGAAGCAGAAAATTAAGAGTCATCCAGGTTCTATGTCTTCAAGACATGCCTGTAATCTATGTAATGGGTTAGTTTCATCAGGATTTATAGACCGATAGATATCCAGTTTACTTGCGTCAACACACAATGAAATGAATCAACAGGCGTCAGTGAGTGTATTCCTTTTTAAAGTCAGCCGGTGAGTCACAAGGTTGGAAGTAGCTAAAAAGTTTGGGAGTAGTTCTTGAGAAACGGAGAGTAAAGCAAAATCAAAGATGGGATCAGAGCTATTTGAGTTTCTTGCATTAACTATTTACAATTAAAATCTGGAGTAAAAGATTATGGACAACTAAGGCTCCCCTGATGGTTAATGCCTGGAACTGATCAGATGTTGTTGAGTCACTGACTTTATTGACTCGTAAAGACATTTGATTTTATATTGCAAGCAACTCTGTTAATTGTATTTATTAATAGTCTCAAAGGGCGTCGGCTGTAACACCAGTTTCTAAGCAGGAAATGTGGGACATACCTGTGGCTGACACACAGTTTGAAATGATTTAAAGACCATATCATACGGTGGGCGGCCAGCAACCTAAATCTCCTTAGTGGCTAAAAAAATGCCCACATATCATATATGGAGACGTTTTCTGTATAATGTGCATGCTACAGGGTGTAGATGATCAAATTTGGTGTCCTGAGATAGCACCAGAAATGTTGATTCAGCTGCATCACTAAATTCTAGATTATTTCTTTTTTTATCTTAGTGTCCAGAAGATACAATTACAAAGCCCTGTGCAGAGTTTGACTTTCCCCCATAGTTCAAATAATGTGTAGCTGCAATCGGCAACAGAAGGCCTCAGTTCAAACCAATCTGGGCACTGGGCATGTCCTATTGATTGACCCTTTTCTTAAGCAGACAGGGAGTCTGTGTGTAACCATAGTTGTTTCTCCAGCATTTGGGAGGTAGTGTGTAATACACATGGTGTCTCAGAGTGCTGGAATCTTTTAGAAATGACTGGACCTTTGTTTTCTTTGCATCTTCATTGTTAAGCTTGTCACCGTTTTGTTACAGATTGGTTGCATCTTGTAGTTTACTCTGTCAGTCTATTATATATAACATGCATTTAAAGTGGTGGTTTCTATTGCAGCATGTTGTCAGCTAGCGTCACAACAACTCTTGACCACTATTTTAACGCTTTCTAGCTAACAATAACCTGTTCCTTTCTTTCTTCAGTCACGGACACAATAGAGTGTAAAGCTGAAAGCGTTCTTCTTCATATCCACCGTTCATTAAGGCAGCTTAAACTACATTAGCAATATAGTGCTATTTAAGGAAAGGGAGATCTGATTACACCCTAACTAGAATGGTACAAATTACATGTATTCAGTTATACTCCTAACTGAATAGATATAGCCTTTATTTATATTTGATGGAAACAACAATCCAAACCATACCACTGATAACAATAAACCCGTTGACTTTATTATCTAACTCCTATAATAATAATAATAATTGAACTTTATTGATCTCACATTGGAGAAATTTACCTCTTCATTTAACCCATCCCCTTGTCCTGCCATCGTGCAGTGCCTGGGGAGCAGTGTGGGGTTAAGGGTTTTACTCAGAGACCCAGAGTTGCAGTCTGTGGGAGTGGGGCTCGAACCCAGAACCTCAGGATTCCAATCTCTATGCCCGAACCACGAGGCCGCCATCCCCCACCATTAATATGATCCCAGAATCCCAACTGAATGCATCATGTTTTTGTTTTTATTTTTGTTTCTTTTTACAGTCTGACCTGAGAGAGAAGTTGGGTTTACTGGATGGAAAGCTTTCAAAGAATGAGACAGTTATTTCTCAAATGAGGGCTATGCAGAACAAGTTAAAGGTTTGTGTCATTTAAATTATTGAAATATTCTAATAAAGGTCTTTAAGCCAGCTGTTTTTATTTGGGTTTTACATGTGCTGATCTCGTCCTCTTTAGGAGTCAGCCGTCCACAGGAAAAGTTCCCTGGCAGCCGGGTATCAGCAGATGCGGGACATGCTGGCCAGAGAAGAGGGTGAAGCCCTGAAGGCAATAGACAAAGAGGTGGAGAGTGGTGAAGTGAAAATCAAAGGCCTTATCACAAAGTTGAGTGATAACGTCAACAACATCAGCAAAGCTAAAGAGGAAATCCACCTTCTGCTGGGTCAGTCCCAAACCCTGGCCTTCTTACAGGTGGGATAACGTCTATACATCTTTTAAATGACTATTATGTTACTATGCATTAAACTTCTTTCCACATTTTTGTCAGGCTGTATCCACAAACTTCAGTGAATTCAACCAACTCAATACTCCATTTAGAATATCGGCTTGGTGAATTCAACATTTTTATTTCTAAAGTGTCAGATGAGCCTTATAAGAAAATATATTTGTATTTTATTTTTATAAATTGACATTTGAAGTGATTTCATTGTCATTACCTATTCGTGCATCTGTGATATCTGGTTATAGTTTATTACTTAAAATAAAAGAAGTTGACTATGTTGTATACAGGCCACTTTTTGAAGTTCTGGAACATTTAGGTCTAGAGCCCAGGTGGGGAAATCTATTGACAAGAAAACTATTAGTGTTGAACTAAACCAATCTGGTCTGGTGAAACAAAAGGTCAACTATGAAAGCACCTTAAACTGATTGAAACATGGCGGTTGCTATGGCATTGTGTTTGTGTATTTATTTAATTCATGATAAAAAGATCTGAAAGGGGAAAATCATTTAGAAAGTATAATAAATATTTTGGAGAGAACAGATTTTAACAATGATAGCAAAACTGATGTTTTTTGAGATGAAATAAAAAGTTTTGAGAAAAAAAATACTTTGTCGTACAATAAATTAAACATTATTGAAAATTGGAAAAAGTTCCCTCAAAAATATATTTTTGGTCTCAGACAGTTTTTTTGCAATCAGAGTGAAAACATTTTCTCTCAAATGTAGATTTCTCTCTGACAACCTTTTTTTTCCCAGCTCTTAAAAGCTAAGTCTCTGCTGTGTGTGAGTATTGTGTTCCTATTGGCCAGTCTCAACAGAATTCCTATAGCATCAACAATCACTCCCTTAACATAACAGCAAATAGAGATATGAAAAAAATAAAAATAAAATCTCACTTTCATATGCTGTCAATTTTAGCACATGGTAACTGAAAACATTATACATTATGCTTTAGTGCACAAAGTGCTTTAATGATGGCTTAAAAAAAGAGCTGGAGCCAAAGGAGTATGGCCTAAAGTCCAGACCTAAACTCAGCTGAATATCTCTGGCACGACTCGAGTATTGAGCCTTTTAAATCGGACCCAAATGTGCTGTTTGGCAAAGAACAATAGGCGAAAAACTTTTAGTCTTCAACTGTGCAATACTTATTGAAAAACTGGTTCTTACTTTAATAACAACTAAGGTCTTCTTGACTTATATCTTATTACTTTAAGAAGGAATCAACATTATGCTAGTTTAATAAATAAAATGAAAATAAAACACAAACTTCTGTTTTATACTTAGAATTGAAAAGAAATACAATGCAAAATATTTACTGTAAGCATTATCTTGGTTATTAGCATTTTTAAATGCACTAGATGCAAACCTTCAGAAATGGAAAAATTCTATGATATTGTTTCTGTCTCCACAGAGTTCATTCAACCTTCCCCAAGCTGTAAGCTTTGATCCCTACACCCCTCGAATCACTCTGGACTCCAAGAAGGTCGTACAGTCCGAGGCCTTTGCTATGACACTGAAGAACTATCTGATTGAGCTTTTGAAACACCCTGTGGAGGCCAGAATCCCAAAACTCATAGCAGGTGACCATGTTAACACATTTATACCAGGAGTTTTTTTTACCCTGAGCTGATGTTTTATAAAAGTGCAGTGAAGTAAATATACAATCTTATTGCAGACATTAATACTGGCGCATATGCAGTAGGTGAGTGGTTTCATTGGTAGAGTGGGGAAAAACAGGATCCAATCAAAGAAAATACTCTTAAGTCATGCAGTGATTTATCTGAGGGGCGTCCCATTGGATATTAATTTCATGAATTAGTTGAAAAGATGAATAAATACCCAAACTTATTTTTCAGGTGAAAAAGCAGCTTATGGATCAGGGCTTGGGCCTTCCAGTCCCGGAACTAATATGGAACCCGGTGTGTCTATCTCTCTGACCCTTGGTTTGATTTATTTTGTATTAACATTTAGAGTAACATTTCTTAAATTACATTCTTTTTGTTATTTTTGTAGAGCTAAAGTTTCCTCAGTTTAGGCTCCAGGGTCCAGGTCCTCAGGCCAAACCCACTCAAAAGAAGAAACCTCAAAGTAAGAAATGTTTTTTTCTCCCATTTATTGAACCCATACATCTAATTAATTGAATCATTTAAGGCAAAAATCTGCAACGTTGTTTTCAAATTTTATTGTCAAGCCAAAACAGGATGTCCTTATGAAGACGTTACTCCCAAGCTGAGAGATAAATGGGTTGCAAAATGGCATCAGGCTGCAAATCTCTTTTAGATTTTTGCTGTTGAAACATGATGTCCAAACATAGCTAGCCTTAAAACTGATACAGATGACTACTTCTCAAACACTACGGAGAGATACATAACAATACTTTATCTCCCGAGGAGCTTTTTGACCACCTCTTGACTTGGACCAGGTTTAGGACAGAATCGAGACTCTGAGTCCCCAGTGTCTGCTTCAACCTGGGAGGGTATGATGAGATCATGCCCTCCATGAGATCCTCAAAGTATTCCCTCCACCATCTCATTTGAGGCCAGCAACACCCACCGTAAACAGTGTTAACGCAGCTATTCTTTCCTTTTTAGAGGCGCTAGATGGTTTTCCCATAGTTGGGAGTTTAATGTGCCTCTAATGATATGGCCTGTTGAGTTTGTTCTATGGAGGACTGGGAGAGTCACTGAAATATCAAATTTAACATTTAAATCCTACAGAAATATTGTTTAAAAAGTATTTTCTAATTGTTAAATTGAAATTATTAAAGAGGAATTGTAAATTGTAGTAATTTATTCATTATATTGTGCCAGTTGCACCAGTGAATACTTTTATTCTTGAAAATGTTTTTAGTATGAATGATCCATGACTTGCATTGTAGTTAGTTAATGGAAACTCCACTCTGGTTCAGATGCAGGGCCCCATTCAATCAGTGCCTCCATATTTGTAGTATTAATTTGATTTTGAGTAATGTTTTCCTAATGTTTTGTTATTGTTGGATAAATAAATGTATTCCTCTCTAGAAACCAAAACTGAGAACACTCTAGGAAATAAAAAACTGGGAAAATCTATGGAAAACCTGCTGGAGTTTGGTGTGAAAGAAAACCAGAAGGGGCGTGCTGCAGCTGCTGAAAGCAAAGAAAAAACTGGTAGGTACCAGATTTAAATGAGCATAAAGTTGATTGAGAATTATCAGCAATTTAAAAAAGAAGTCAGTGTTACAAATGAATGCTTAAAGCATGTATATCAACAAATGAAAATATTGTTAAGTTAGAAGTCAAATCACTGATGCAGTTCAAAACAAACAAAATACAAAATGAAAAACAAAAATATTTCTACCTAGCTCTTGTTACAGAGACTTCAGAAATTCCCACAGAGATAAGTTCTGCTGAAAAAAGAAGTGACCTTCTCAAATGTAAGGAAAACAAATGTTTTTGCCTCCTTTTTTATTAGCAGGTGTTTGTCATTAAAATTGTCTCCTGTTCTGTTTCTACTAGACGGCACTGTGCTCACCTTTGATCCAAGAACAGCCCATAAACGCATCGAACTCAGTGAGAATTTCACCAAGGCCTCAGTGTCTGATGACCACACGAAGTACCCCGACTGCCCCGAGCGCTTTGCCGTCTGCTCCCAGGTCCTCACCTCCAAGGGTTTCTCTGCAGGCCGTCATTACTGGGAGGTGCGGCTTAGCTGCAACAACTTCATCGGCATCGGCCTGGCGTACAGCAGCATCGACCGAAAGGGTCCCACCAGCCGGCTCGGACGCAATGACAAGTCCTGGTGCGTGGAGTGGTTCAACGTGAAGCTGTCTGCCTGGCATAACAGCAGGGAGACTGTGCTGGTCAATCCTAGCCCAAAGCGCATAGGGGTGCTGTTGGATTGTGAGGAGGGAAAGGCTACGTTCTATAATGTAGCAGACAGGGCTTATCCCTTCCACTCCTTTGCTTTTCCGTTCGCTGAGGCCGTCTACCCAGCCTTCTGGATTTTCTCCAGTGGCTCTTACATTACTCTGTGCAAGCTTCAGTAAACTACAGCATACAGTTAAATATGTGAACTGTATGTATTATTGAAGCAGGAGAAAAACGGCAGATTAATTGGTTTCATTTACTACCAGTTAGTGTGAAGTTTTGGAAATGGAAATTAATCTTAAAGGATCATTGCTAATGCTCCTTTCGGCTTTAAAAACCAAATACTATCAGTATATTTGTTGTTAAAGCATACAAAGGTTGCCCCAGCCTTGTTCCTTTTAACATTCTTTTGGTTTAAAGGTATACTATGCAGTCTGAATTTCAAAATGTAGACTTTCTAGTTTGAATTGAACAGTTCTTCCAGGTTGTACTTCGATCATGAGTCCTCAGGGTTGCATTGTATGGAGGACCGACTCTGCCATATATAAAAATAAATAGAGAAATAAATAAATGCTCAATAAATAAATAAGCATACAATTAATTGCCACCAAAAATACAATTTATTTATTTTTTGTCCTTTATAATCTTCAACTTTATTTTTGATTACTTATATTTTTAAGTATTTATTTGTCTGTTTTATTCTTCCTTTGTATTTTTTTACCCTAGTTATTTCTTCGCCGCTATTTATGATGCAGTAAAATGCTAACCAACCAATGTGCGGAAGGTGACTCCCTAGGACAAACCCTTCCTCATTTGCATAATGAGGCAGAAAAGCAGACAGAAATCTAAAAACGCCAGACAGAAATAAATAGCGGCGAAGAAATAACTAGGGTAAAAAAATACAAAGGAAGAATAAAACAGACAAAAATATTATAACATGCACATAAATAAATACTTAAAAATATAAGTAATTAAAAAATAAAGTTGAAGATTATAAAGGACAAAAAATAAATAAGGTAAATATTACCAAAGCAAATAAATAAAGAAGCTAATTAAAAGAGTTATATACATTTATGTCTCACTGGATCATTTAATTTCTACTTACATATATTTGTTTATTGTATTTTTGGTGGCAATTAATTGTATGCTTATTTATTTATTGAGCATTTATTTATTTCTGTATTTATTTTTATATATGGCAGAGCTGGTCCTCCATAGAATTGGTGATGGGTTTGTTTTAAAGGCTGCAACATGAAACAAGAAGTAATACTTCATCACACCATGTGGTTATGTCTTACTGTGCTCTGCTTGGTATACCTTTAAATACTTCTTTCTTCAATGTTTGTATGTCAGTCATGGTGTTCTCCTCCATATGTTGGTATTTCTGGGGTTCTGGTTTGACCGTTCATAAGGTGGTCTTAATGGCAGGAGAAAGAAATGAATGATTCTGTCCAGTCAGATTCTGGGCAGACAGATGAAAGCTTTACTACACAAGATGGTGGTAGGAGCTGATGGCAGATCATGACAAAAGAAATAACTCTTGCACGATTTTGCAGGAGCTTATTTTGTGGTCATATGACGACGAAATAAACTGCTGCTGGTTTTGGGTAAATACTGACTAAGCATTTACCTTGAGTTATACTCGGTGATCGGGAATCACTTGCTTGGCTTATTCCAGTTATGGGATGTATTTAATGATAACATTTGTTAAAACATCCAATGTAATCTAGGAATAAGACTGGGATTATCTTCCAATCAGTGGGGATTGGAGATTGTCACAGATTTGCTTTGTTTTCTTTTCTTATACTATTCCTACACAGAGGGATGCAGTAGAGAGTTGCATCGGTGGAACTACCAGATCAGATTATTGTTGAGATATCAAAATTATAATCTGTTCAGTTTTGGATTTTCAGATCTGTCAAACCGTTGCACAATATCAGGGGATGGTTTATTGTAATGTTATTAATTATTGCAATGACTATCAGTTCTGATAAATCCACAGTGATGTTGATTACAATTCAGGGAACCTCAATTAGGGGGTCTACTGGTGAGTTTAGAAACCGTCCGACTCTTTAGCTGGTGTTGCTCTGTCCTACCAAGACATCTAGAAGCAACCTTTTTTGGACAAACACCTGTAAGGTCTTTACTTTGACAGCTGGGTGTTTGTTCCACACAGAAGTATCAGGTTCTTTCAGCCTCCACATCGTGCTGCGAGAAGCTTAATATTTCTGCTCGAGTCAGACTAAGGCTTTGGTTCTTGCAAAATGGAGGCTGGTTTCTAGAAGGGCATCCAAAATATTAGTGAATAATAGTTTTGATTGGATTTAACCCCCATCTTATCCAAAAAAAAAAAAAGAAAAACATACTTCACGTATTGTCAACAATCATTATTATGTTAAAGAGGGACTAATTTAGTATAAAACTAGTTAGAGTCTTTAGTCACAGTAAAAAAAATGTCAAAGCCTATTTCTGATAAGATGAAAATACCAGACTGGCACTTTAAAAATGTCCTTTCCATAATCAGAGTTATGAGCGGGAGTGAGTATTTTGAATTTGTTGGGAATGCAAAGCCTTAAGAGTCGACTTTCTCATTTCTTTGACTGACTATAACAGACATCATATAGAGTCTGTTTTAGTAAAGAAATGAAACAACAGTCTCCCTGATCACCTGGTAGGCTTTTTGCCTTCTCTGGTAGAGTTTGGATGATGAGACAATTTGGAGAGAGGAGATATTCCACCCAGGTCCAGATCTGAACCTGAGTCTGTTGAGCTCTCAACGCCCCATAGAGATTAAATACTATAATTGCTCTATGGTAGGCGGGTGAACTCACTGGGATGCTCCTCTGGCTTATTCAGCCATAACTGGAGGGTGTGGATGTTTTCCAGATTAAATCAAGCTTCAATGTCAAGCTTTGTTTAACCTGACAGGTAGTTTCTGTGTGGCATTTAAAAAAGTCGTTATGGTTCTGTCTATTTAGTTCCCTTGTCCTTTCTGAAAGTAAATATTCTGCTGTTATCTTTGTTCAGACATTATTTTTAACAACTAATGTTTAAATTGCAAAGTTCTATGTATTGTCTTATTTTCTGCTTGAAAACTGCTTTTATTTTTAATCACAGCTTCATGTTCCGTGTTGTGTAGCTAGATGTGGTGATGTAAATGAATCAAGCAACCATTTCTCCTCTTGGGTTCTAATGCACTGCTCTAGATAAAACCTTATCTTACTTTAAGATAATATGACAATAATCAGTTGTAAAGTTTTATTTTTCTATTTCATTTGAGTGACTGCATGGGTTCTTGTTTTTCTTCTTGTGTCTAGCAAAAGCTTGTTGTCAGAACTTAGTCTTGATGTTAATTAGCAGAAAAAAATTACGTTTGAAAGTAAAAAATATCACAAAGTATGCAATATGAAGCAGAATGACATTCTCCACAGTGATGTTATAGGAAGCTTGATGGCGTGTTTAAAGCAGCCATGAAGTGCTGATTAACATGGTGTCACATGTATTTTATGATGAGCCCCTCCTTTGATTTATGATTCAGACAATGAACTTGCATATTCATCTGTACAGAAATCATCAGGCAACAAACATTCAGGCTTCTTTTGTGCAATGTGCTTCTGTTCCAAAATCCTGTGTTGCAACCATTTGTACATCTAAAACTCAATAAATGACATTGAATTATAAAAGTCGCTTTATTTTAGGAGTTGAAATCAGAGTGAAACTTGAAGTACTTGATGAACATTAAACAAATGGCGTAAATATTAAATATTCATGTGCTCAATACATGTCTATGCACGCATATGAGTGTATGGGAAGTAAGTGTGCATATATTGACGTCTTCATTTTTATGTCTACCAAGATTTTAAATGTTTCAACGCAGAAACGATTTTATTAAAGAAATTAAAGTAGAGGTGCTGAATTTTATATCATTGAATCTTGATACCGAAAACTTTGATTTTCCAGATTTTATTGCTACTAACTTGATCAAAACAGCACTAGTTCTACTCTGAGCTTTTTGCTGCTAATAAAGCATATTTTATCAACAACTCTGTTGGATTAAAAGGCAAAAATATTCTGCTGTCATATTCGCAAATGCAACAATCGTATCAGAAGTGTGTTTCTCATTTAGATAAAACCAAAAAATGGAAATCTAGATAAGTTATTTTTTTCTTGAATTGAGCTAAAAGAGACATTTTGCCAATGGAATGAGACAATTTACATTTAAAATAAGAAAACACAATTACATTGTCTTTTTTCAAGTGCATATTATCTAATTATCTTTAAGAGTAAAAATCCTCATTCCATTTGCAGATAATCTTATTTACCTATTCAAAACAAGAGTAAATACACTTAATTTAAGAAGTTTACTTATTTCTAGATCAAAATCAATTGCCGTTATGCATTGCTCCTGTATAGAAGTAAATCCCATTTTGTGTTACAATGGTTTTTATTTTTCCAGATAAAATCAGAGTTCAATTTGTTTATTTCTTGTATAAATATAGAAGAAAGAGCTAAGGATTTTGCAGGTGAACAAAACGGATTACGATTCCATTTTAATCAGTGAGGTCCTTCCAAAAATAGTCATATCCCTTTGTAACCATTATTTAATATAGTTTTGTTTTTACCCCACAATATTTTGAAAGTTTTTACTCTTAGAAGGGTGTGAGCTGGGGACATAGAAACCTAAATATTGAACTTCTGTGCTGACAGGAATATTAAATAACACTGTTTCTGGACTTAGACTTAGAAAGACTTTATTGTCATTTTGTACATAGTGTATACAAAAAGAAATTTCTTTCAGTACAGCTCTCAAGATATCTCCATTTTTAAAGTGCAGCAGTGATAAAATGTAAACATAATGGACCACCATGAATTGTCAACATTAAGATTAAGACCTGAAGCCTTAGAGAATAACTGAATCACATTCAAAGCAATTTGAATTTGGTCCTCGCTGTTTAAACTGCTAGCTGACTGATTAAAATAGATTTTTCATTGATATGCAGACCTTGGACCTCTGAAGATTTTAGATGAACAGAGAGTAATTCAGTGACTGTGATAAACATAAGGGGGGGAGAGACTACAGCCTTGTCTGATACCACGATTAATATGAAATCTAGGGCAAGTTCCTCATGAGAGGGAGACAGTGATATTAATATCTTTATACAACATCCTGATTATTGAAAAAAATGTTTTCAACAAAGCCAGGTTTTAAAGTTTAAAATTTAAATAAATGCTCGATGGAATCAAAGGCTTTGCAGGAAGTCCATCATCTGTCTGTGTCTGTCTTTTAATCTCAGTGCTAAGATTGGATGCCAAGTTGTTAAAATGTATTTGGAAAAGTGATTGGTCTAAATTATTTAGTATACGTTTGTCTTTACCAGGCTTAGGAATTCATTTTATCATACCCTGTTTCATGGCTGTCATGAGTTCATTTGAAGCTATTCATTCGTTTATTGCTTCAAACTTTGGTCATTTTATATCCTCCCAAAAAATTTTATAAAAGTTGGAGGTTAATCCATCAGGTCCCAAGGAACAGTCAGAGGGAATTTATTTAATTGCAGCATCAAATTCTGCTATATAATTATCATATAATCTTATAAAATTATCCTCACACAAATCTTGTGGCGAGTGGTTAGGGCATAGAGCTTGGAATCCTGAGGTTCTAAGTTGGAGCCCCACTCCCACAGATTGTTACTCTGGGTCTCTGAGCAAGACCTTTAACCCCACACAGCTCCCTGTTAGCCCCATGATGGCAGCCCACTGCTCTCCAAGGGGATGAGTTACATGCAGAGGTAAATCTCTCCAATGTGAGATTTATCAAGTTAAATCATTATTTAAAGGAATCATCTATCTTTGAGATCAGATGATGGGTTTATTAAAAAAATATCTTGTGCAACTCTGCTCATTTTGAGAGGAGAAATTGGAGACTTCGTTTGATATGTGAACAGGAATATTACACTCTACCATTTCCTAATAAAGACAGTGAATTTGTTTTTGTTGTCTTTGTTTTTCTGATCTACAAAAATAGTCTTCAATCAATTTGGCTAAATCGTATGTACCGGTATGCATTATGTGCCTATTTAAGAAAGATCTCATCCAAATCAGACTGATTTTTTAGGATATTCAAAACACATGTCATCTCAAGGCACTTTACAGCTCACCAGATCATACAGTCAAATTGATTCAAAATGTTCTATCTAAGGAAAACCAGTTGATTGCATCGACTCATTGACTGGAATGCAATCCCTCACACTAAGCATGCTTGTAGCGACAGTAGAGAGGAAAAACTCCCTTTTAACATGAAGAAACCTCCAGCAGAACCAGGCTCATTATGAGCAACCATCTGCGGAGGCCGACTGGGGTTCAAGCAGACAGAAGCAGAGATACGAAAAGCAGCTGTAAAAGGGCAGCCCCGTCCAGGAAACACACAGCCAGGCAGACAAGCTCTGAGCCAACTCCCATGTCAGAGGATGAAGAAAGCACATCCAGCCAGTCATAGTCAGAGAAACAGGACTACACTGAAAAACAGGCAGATCTCCAACATCTATAAACAAAGATGTTGATGGCAGCTGCACAGCTGATATTTCTCTCCAGGATGGTGTCACAGCCAAACAGGAACAAACGAGGCAAAACTACTATGAGAAAAAGCACAGAGAGCAGACATGGGCAATGTGGAGTCAACAAGTCATCTCCATGTCATGTATTTAATCTTCCCAGCCAATTAACCAGGTGAGTCCAATCTGCACAGGTTAATTCACGGTGAAGAGTGGACTCACCTGCTTCAGTGGCTGGGTAGAACAAATACATGACATGGAGATGACTTGTTGACTCCACATTGCCCATGTCTGTCAGAGAGCATAACGTTAGAGATTGAACTGACAGATTCTGCAGAGTCGGAGAATAGAGGTAGAATGAAGCAAAAATGATGAAATAGTAATGGTATGTGAGGATTGTTTGAACTAAATCAGACCCTATTTTGTTAGTCACCCTTGTTGTTTTTTGCACTGAAGTATATAGAATATTTCCTAATAGAACATTTTAGAAATTCCCATTTTTGTAGACTTGATGATTTGCAATGATAATTTTTCATATCTTATATGATATTATATGATTTCCTTTATACAACAGCAATATTCATTATTTTTTAAAGAACGATGAATGAAGTTTCCAAAAGATCTTTTTAAAGTATTGGTGAGCAGTCATGAGATAATTTTCAGGGACTTTTAGTGACCCAGTCCTGGTAGATTGGTATGAGGACGCAGCTGCTGAAATCAAACGCACCCATTCCTCTCGCGTCCGCTTTCCGTGCGTAATGTGGAGAGGAGTGGCTTTAATTTGTTGCTGGTCATATGATGTTATTTAAACAAACAAGATCCAGCTGGCAAGAAGAAATCTATTCCAGTTGGCAGGAGATCCCAACGCTGGCAGCAGAGGTAGGTGGACATAAGCAGCAGATTAATTATTTATTTTCGGCTCATTTTGTGCGTAAGTTTCGTTTCTTCCTCGCGCAGCCCCGCCGTTGACAAACACTGCGCAGCTCATCATGGCCGACTTAGAGGATTCTGGGTTTTCCCTCATGAGCCTGGAGGATGAGCTGACCTGCAGTATCTGCCTGAGCACCTTTGACTGTCCGGTCACCATCCCCTGCGGACACAACTTCTGCCAGGACTGCCTGCTTTCCTCTTGGACAGACTCCTACAGCTGCCCGCAGTGTCGGACCCCTTTTGAAAACAAGCCGGAACTGAAGAAGAACACGGTCCTCAGCACAGTGGTGGAGACCTTCAGGGTCAGGGCCACTAAAGGAGAAGGTGTTCAGCATGTAGATGAGGAGGAGGAGGATGATGATGATGATGATTATGAGGAGGATGAGGATGATGATGATGATGATGATGATGATGAGGAGGAGGAGAAGAATGTAATCCGCTGTGACACCTGCATGGAGGCAGAGGCGGCTCAGACCTGCCTCACCTGCATGGCCTCCTTCTGTGAGGAGCACCTGCGGCCCCACAGAGAAAACCCCACATTCCGCCTCCACCAGCTGACGGATCCCATAGAGGATCTGTCTGAACACATCTGCTCTGACCACCACAAGCTGATGGAGCACTTCTGCTCCAACCATGGCCGCCTGATCTGCAGCCTCTGTCTGCAGCAGGTCCACAAAGGCTGTGCTTTCACTTCTCCAGAGGAGCAAAGAAGCCTGAAAGAGGTATGTTGGGTCTTATTTCAACAGATTTTTATTTTCTGACAGCTCTGATGCTCTATAGAATATCCTTCAGGAATAGTAGAGCACATTTGTTTTTACCAATAAGAATAGTACTTTCCCGCATAATTATTCTATTTATGTAATGGTCCTCACAGTTCTATTAGTTTTTATCCATAGTAATTAAGATGTTTCCTGATTCAAATGACTGCTCCTCCTCTGCATGCCATCCTGTTAACCACGACTTTGTATCTAAGGAAAACCAGTTGATTGCATCAATTCATTGACTTGAATGCAATCCCTCACACCAACCATGCTTGTAGCGACAGTGGAGAGGAAAAACTCCCTTTTAATAGGAAGAAACCTCCAGCAGAACAAGGCTCACTGTGAGCGACTAAAGAGTAGGTAGTAGGTTTTTTCCTTTTCAAAGGGGCTGCATCGTCCAAGGCAGTACACAGAGAACTAGCAACCCCATCAACAAAATAATCAATTTATGAAGGGTAATAAACTAAACTTTTGCCCTCTGCAGCATTGCTCAGTGACACAAAGCGGAGAGAAAGTGAAACGGATTCTTTGAAATGTACAACTGTATTATCTGATAGTGCCAGAGTGAAACCTTCTTTTGAGAATTCTGTTGAATTAATCCTGAAGACATTCAATACCATATATCAGCACAAGGTCCAAAGTATGAAGATGAATATGTGTGGGACTGTTTACATTTTGAAAAAACCAATAGCATCTAAGATATCATTAAAGGCTGCACTTAAGCTATCACCTTCAATGTCTGCATGGATTTTAAAATTCTCCACTATGATGATCCTGTCAGTATTCACAACAAATCAGATAGGAACTCTGAAAACTCATCTAAAATTTCAGAGTAAGGACCTAGTGGATGATAAAAAGTTAACAAAAGGAGGGGGTTTTGTGNATTAAGATGTTTCCTGTTTCAAATGACTGCTCCTCCTCTGCATGCCTTCCTTTTAACCACGACTTTGTATCTAAGGAAAACCAGTTGATTGCATCGACTCATTGACTTGAATGCAATCCCTCAAACCAACCATGCTTGTAGCGACAGTGGAGAGGAAAAACTCCCTTTTAATAGGAAGAAACCTCCAGCAGAACAAGGCTCACTGTGAGCGGCCATCTGCCGAGGCCGACTGAGGTTCAAGGAGACGGAAGCAGACATACAGAAAGAAACAGATACAAAAGGCAACTATCAACTAGCTCCACAGGCTTTAAGGAAACACACACCCATGTTAGAGGATGAAGAGAGCACATACAGTTAGTCGCAGTCAGAGAAACAGGACTACACTGAAAAACAGGCCAAGCTCCAACACCTATAACCAAAGGTGTTGATGGCAGCAGCACAGCTTATATTTCTATCCAGGATGGAGTCGTAGCCAAACAGGAGCACACCAGATGAAACTACTATGATGAGAAAAATGAAGAGAGTGCATTGAAAAAACAAGTATTGCACAATGGGAGAATAGATTCTTTAAAATGTACAACTGTATTATCTGATAGTGCCAGAGTGAAACCTTCTTTTGGGGAAGGAGAACTCTGTTGAATTAATCCTGAAGACATTCAATGCCGTATATCAGCACAAGGTCCAAAGTATGAAGATGAATATGTGTGGGACTTAAGGCTGCACTTAAGCTATCACCTTCAATGTCTGCATGGATTTTAAAATTCTCCACTATGATGATCCTGTCAGTATTCACACCAAATCAGATAGGAACTCTGAAAACTCATCTAAAATTTCAGAGTAAGGACCTAGTGGATGATAAAAAGTTAACAAAAGGAGGGGGTTTTGTGGCTTTGCTATTTGAATGAGGGAAACTAGGGGTTAAATGTTCAAAGAGATGTATTATTAGCTACCTTTGGAGTAAACATTAAGTCAGACTGGAAGTTGCTGCTTGTTGCCCTCCTTGCCCAGAATTTCTACAATTTATGAATTTTTACATTTGGAAAAAAATACCAAAACAGAATATTTAACTCTAACATCATAGTTCAAATTCACTAGCTTCTGCAGTCTTATTTGTTGCCTTGTCACTGTCAATGGACATGAAAGGTAATTTCTTTATTTTCTACTAGTTTTTAGTTTGATTATTATTAATATTAAGCTTATATTATGTCCAGGGGTGCAAGTGGTAGTTTCCAGTAGTCCTGCTATATGAAATAAAATGTATTGACTGATATTGATTGTTGTTGTTGATTTTTTTTATTATTCACTTCATAGGAAACAGAGAAAACAAGGAAATACATCTTATTTAAATAGAAGCAGAAACTATTAGTAAGAAATACTCAAAGAAAATCTATGTGCCTTTTCATCTGGGTCTTTATCCAAAAATAAATGATATGCAACTAAATATTTATTCTGGATATAATTTAGGGATTCCTTTGGTAGAAATTAAAGGAAGTTTTGCATCACCCACTGTGAGCTGGAAGAAATCAAATCCTAATAGCTAGACAAAGGTATTTTTTTACTTTTTTATTGGCAGATGGTGTTTATCCACCCCAAACTGTTTATTAAGTAGCATGTGCAGACACAGCTGAGCATTGAGCTGCTGAGTACACCACTGGGGTGGAGCGCAAGCGCAGACATGGAGCTAAGAGACTGCTCTCTAGACGAGCTCAGCTGGCAGAGCAGAGTTTTTAAGAGTTGAGAGCGCATCAGACATGTATTGAATGAGATTTAAACAGTTTACATTTGTCTCACCAAGCTCTCAGAATTGTAACTATGGACTAAAGTTGGCACAAAATAGCAGACAGAACTAACTGCATCTATTTTGTTGCTAAGTTTTATTATTTTTACTCTTGCACGCTACCAGCTTTGAATTCCTTGTCTTTTTGTTTGCAAAGTTATCTTAGCTATTTTATTTTCATTTATCATTTCTGGTCTTTCTTAATCAGAGATGGACTGATGGATTAGTAGATTTATGCATTTTTCACAACTTAGTGCAACAACAAACAACAAGTCTTTTATATGGATGAAATTGTACAATACAAACAGAATAATAAGATAAAATCAAATTACACTACTTCCAAATATCTAAGACTGCATGAATTTGTTAATTCAGTTAGAGCCGTACATTGTTTTGTTTTTTCCTGTATGTGTAATGTTTGTATAAGATGAAATTAATAAGCGAGTTTTCTATCATATGCTGGTCTCTGCAGTTTATTTGAAAAATGTGAAAGAGAGCCATGCTTAAAAAAAGGATGACTATTTGTGTACATATTTTGTCTTTTGTTCTTAGCTTAATTCAAAAATAAAAGTGACAGCAACTATTTATTTTTTATAAAGATTGCTTTTTTCCAGTCCTCTACTAGGCCTAAAGTGGTTCCCAACCTTTTAGGACTTGTGCAGACTTTTTTGCATTTTGTCTTACCATTATCATTCTAATTTCATTCTTTGATTTCTTCCTCTGTAGTCTGAGTTCAGAGACAAGTTGGGTATACTGGACATAAAGATCGACAAGACTGATAACATTGTGCTTCAGATGAATGAACTCCAGGGCAAGCTCAAGGTATCTTTTTCTCCCCTCAAACCAAAGTTTATAAAATGCAGATGAATCATTCCGATTGTTTTTATAACCACCATCCAGGATGCAGCAAACAAGAAAAAGATGGCGCTGGCTGCCGTATACCAGCAGATAAGGGAGATGTTGGCTCAGGATGAACGTGTGGCCCAGCATGAGGTGGATTGTGAGTTAGAGGCTGGTCAGAACAAACTTGGAGACCTTACCAAGAAGTTCAACAACAACAGTGAGAGGATGAAGAAAGCCAGAGAGGAGGTCTACAATCTGCTGAGTCATGCTCAAACACCAGCCTTTCTTCAGGTGGGTTCAAGTTACTTCCTCTTTTTGTAGCACCACCAGAAACATGCTCTTTTTCACAAAAATCCACATTTATAGCATGAATTATGAGTTGCTCTTATTACTTAATCTATTTATTTTTTCCACAGGCATCTTTTGAGCTGCCCAAGGTGGTTAAGTTTGACCCCCACCCCCCTCGAGTCAACCTGGACTCCAAGAGGGTGATGGCAACCCAGAGCTTTGCTACTACCCTGCAGGAGAGCTTGACGATGCTCTTCAGTCAGCCTTTTGAGGCCAGAGGGCCCCTGCTTAAACCAGGTAAATATACCAGTACATCATAATCAGAAATGTGTTATTTTTTATTTTTTTCTCCATACAGTAGAGCTAAGGCTGTTTGATAAATATATTTTTTCCCGACAGAATTGAACACCGGCTCTGATGCATCTGGTGGGTGAAAGTCATACAGAAAAAATGGATATATCAGAAATAAATAGCTTTTACTTTGACATAGATGCAGCCACTTTTAATTATTAGAAGTGTGGGAAATATTCTGTGTCCTGATATGAGCTTTGTCTTTCTTCAGGGAAGGCAGAAGCTTCTCTCCCAAGGGCTGAAAACAGTACATCCTGGACTGAGTCCCGTATGTATATATTTATTTTGCCACAAAACGGGCTTAGATCAGTTTTTCTGAAGACTTTTCACCAGTCCTTATCAAATCTGTCGGGTCTCACCGGAGCAAACTCTAGTCGGAGTGCTAGTGTTTTAACAAGCAACATAAGCACATCCTGAGCACATTTTAATTGGATGCAATTGATAGACTTGGAGTATTTGTTGAATATGCGTCATGTGTTGGGCCATTTAAATCATGATGATTGTGTCTATGTAATTTATTTGGAATGAGATTTGGGACTGAATTGTAGATGCTTGGAAGATTAAACCACATCTTCCCCCTCTGTTCAGTGATGTTTTTTCTCTTTTTAACAAAGATTCAATTCACTTTATTTATATAGCGCCAATTCACAACACAAAATCAGTTGATTGCATCGACTCATTGACT
>NW_015150579.1:1089698-1116144 GCF_000732505.1 Cyprinodon variegatus
CTGGTGATGGGGATGCCATACAGATTCATGTCAAAAATACCGAACTATCCCTTTAAGAGTTTAATATAAGAAAAGTCATAGTAGTATTGACAGCAAATATGTTTTATTATACATGTATGTAATGAAAAGGCAACAAATTCTCTTAATTTCATCTGTGTTCCAGAATCCTATCAGCCACCAGATCAGAGACCTCCACCCAGGTCTCATAGTCCAGGTTGTCCACCTATCCAGACAGTCTACCAGCCGGTCCATATTCCATTTTACATACAGGGAAAGCCAACATGGAATCCAAAGCCGGGTCAGTCCACTGGTTTTACCAGGCCTCCGTTCTTTCCTGGACAGAAACCATGTGAGTAGCAAAAAACCCAAACATCAACACAAACCCAGCATCTCTTACCAAAAATAAACCACCAAACAATTAAAAAGCTAAATGGTAGCATACTAACTGTTGGTGTTTGAAGAGCTCCAGCTCAGAATTTTTCAAACTTTAGCAGCTCACAGACAACCAAGTAAATGGCAGGAAAACCTTTTAACCTTTTGTTTAAAGCAGCCCATTTAGCTGTGTCACACAATAGTGGAGATGAGAGCCATCCACCCAAAACCAAAGATAAATAACTTCCTGTTCATGATCCATTCAGCACCATACCCTGTTCACCTCTGGCATCTTGAGTATTTCTGATAATCAATGAATTACAGAGTTTAAACTACTCTACCCAGGAATACACAATGCTAATGAATATTCAGCCCCTTAATGCATTTATAACCAAATATGGGTGCAGACCTCTTCAGCTCAGGGTTGTGCATCAAAATAAAAGGAAAAATCTGCATAGAGGGGATAAATGGCTACAGCCTATAGAGCAGCCACTCCTTCTATGCAGTATGTGCCTTGATACCTGCTCATGGAGGACAGAGGTGATCAGGACCAGGATGAGCCTGAAAACCTAAAATTCAAACATTATTGGAAAAATATTTAAACCCTAGATAAATAATTTACATTTGTTGTTAGGGGTTGGTAAAGAGGAAAATTGTGCAATATGTTTTAGGATATAAAAACCTATGCTCATTCAAAGGTTCAGTTATTGCTTGAGACACGTACGTTCTGTACAGACAACGTCTGTGTATGTATATTTTAATGTAGAATAATGCAGTCCAGGTTTGAAGGGTCTAGGTGTTGGACTTTATTAACTGGCCCTGTTAAAATCAGAACAAAATGCAATAAAATCAATTGCAATAGTTGTTTATTGAATGTACACAAGAACATTTCAACCTCTGTTTGACTATTGAATCCTTTTTTTTGGTACAGAGTAATGCATTTTAGGTTTAAAGAGTATAGGTGCCCCTCTCTCATACCCCCTTTCCTGTCAGCCTACTGTCAGGAAAAACGAGCCACTAGTTCCATTAAAAACTAAAATAAAAAAGTATATAGAGGGTTCACACATAAAACACAGGTTAAATGCTACAAGTCTTGTTAAAAAACTATACTGCAGGACAGGGAGGGATTAGCAGCAAAGCACAGCCTCTCTAATGGTGCATTCAGAGCGGGCGCGATGCCTGCTGCCAGCGGTAAATCCCACACTCGGTGCTCTGCTCTCACCTCCTGCTACTAGATAGTGCTGTGGTGCTGTAAAACAGCAGCACCACATGGAGAGAGCAGAGTGGTCATCGCTGAAGTTAAAAGGACTTGAACTTTTCTTGAAATCATTCGGGGACTCACTGTAGGTAACCCTTTTTTAAATTTTAAATGGAATACAGAGAAAATGATGTCAACAAAGGTAGAAATATGGAATGCCCTCAAGAGGTCCTTAGGTGGTTTTTAAAAAAGACATTTTAATTTAGTCCTAGAAGGACTGCTCATCATCCTCCTTTACCTCCAGCACAGAGCCCGGTCTGTCACTGCCCTGCATCAGTGCTCTCTGCATGGGTAGATTTACAAGAAAGTACTGCCGAATCTCACTGTCATCTAGACACGGAGGTGAACTCCCCTCATTTCCCACAGAAATCACTGCATCCACTATGGCGGTTTGAATGCACCATAAGGATGGGAATGTGCAGCACGACCCTAAACACTCCGAGGCCATGTCTTTGAAACCCCCCTGATTCTTTTTTTTTTATTCAATTTTTTTTTATAAATCTGGCCTTGCACACTGACTTTATTTACCTAAAGCTGCAGCTGAAAAGTCTGCCCCACTCTACCAGGCTTTATTATATGGGGCATTTTGTGCCGAACAAATGCTCGTAGCGCTGGTATAAAAATGCTTGTCGATGTCATTCTTGTACCTTTTATGATATAAAGAAATGTCTTCAATGTGAGCACTAGAGGGGTCTTATGCCAAGTCTCATGTTTGTACCTGAAACTGTTTAGGAGAGACTAGTGATTAGAAAACTCTAATTATTTAGGATTTTGGCACCACCAGTATTTTAAAATATGGTCTGCAGCAGCTGCACCATAATGCCTCCTTTTACTGTACCTGCTGTAAAGCATTCACGCAGTTAAATGTGGAAAAGAAAATATTGCAATATCTCACTGTTTGAATCTTGTTTCAGACAAGAACGCTGACGGCAGCCACAAGCCCCACCAAAGTAAGTTATTCCTGTATTCTGTTCACACATTTACCACCATTGCAGGAGCACACTTACTATAGCCCTCACATTAATCTCAGCTTGGATAAGGTGAGGGCTTTAGTAAGTGTGGATCTTTGAGCTCCTTTACCATTTTGACACGTTATAACAAACTTATATTCCTGTAACAGGAAGTTGTACAGTGATAATTCAATTCAGTTTATTTCTATAACGCCAATTCACAACACGTCATCTCAAGGCACTTTACAGTTCACCAGATCATACCTTCAAATTGATTCAAAGTTTTCTATCTAAGGAAAACCAGTTGATTGCATCGACTCATTGACTTGAATGCAATGCCTCACACTAAGCATGCTTGTAGGGACAGTGGAGAGGAAAAACTCCCTTTTAACAGGAAGAAACCTCCAGCAGAACCAGGCTTAGTGTGAGCGGCCATCTGCCGAGGCCAACTGGGGTTCAAAGAGACAGAAGAAGAGATGCAAAAAGCAGCTGTAAAAGGGCAGCCCCGTCCAGGAAACACAGCCAGGCAAAAGAGCCAGCTCCCATGTCAGAGGATGAAGAGAGCACATCCAGCCAGTCACAGTCAGAGAAACAGGACCACACTGGAAACCAGGCCAATCTCCAACATCTATAAACAAAGGTGTTGATGGCAGCAGCAAAGCTGATATTTTTCTCTCCAGGATAGAGTCACAGCCAAACAGGAATAGATGAGGCAAAGCTACTATGAGGAAAAAGCAGAACATAATGTTAGAGATTGAACTAACAGATTCTGCAGAGTGGGAGAATAGAGATATGATGAAATGGGGGTCCCTATGTCCTCCAGAAGTCTAAATCTATAGCAGCATAACTATAGAGATGGCTCAGGATAACCTGATCCACTCTATAAGATTTATGAAAAAGGAAAGTTTTAAGCCTACCCATCACAGTAGACAGGGTGTCTGCCTCATGGACCAAAGCTGGTAGTTGGTTCCACAGGAGAGGAGCCTGATAACTAAAAGATCTGCCTCCCATTCTACTTTTAGAAATTCAAGAAACCACTAGTAAACCTGCAGATTGAGAGCAAAGTGCTCTGTTAGGAACATAAGGAACAATAATATCTCTGATATAAGACGGAGCTAGGCCATTTAAGGCTTTATATGTGAGAAGGAGGATTTTAAATTCTATTCTGGATTTAACAGGAAGCCAATGAAGAGAAGCTAGAATAGGAGAGATATGATCTCTCTTTTGTTGGAGAGGGATTTTATTTTGAAGGGCTGTTGAAGACCTGGACTGCTCTTAGTACTTCCTGGATGTGTGAGTCCAGGTCTTCAACAGCCCTTCAAAATAAAATCCCTCTCCAACATTTGTTTACAAAGTTAAATCATTAAATAAATAAAATTGTGCAAAAATAATTTCTTTTGTTACAGTTAAAGTGAATTAAGGGTGTAAAAACTATAATATCTGTCTGTTTTTATCCTGTTTCAGACAAGAAGGCTGACGGCGGCCACCAGCCCCACCACAGTAAGTTATTCCTGGATTCTTTTCCCACATTCACCAGCACTGCAGTTATTGATCACAGCTTGGACAACTTCAGCTCAAGGATAATAAAGCTCATGGACCACACCTACTTGAGTAATAAATACATAATATTTATATTCCTATAACAGGAAGTTGTACAGTGGTAACAGGAAAATAGGAATGCATGTTTTCCATTAAAGATAACAATAAAAAAGTTTTCCCTTCAGCGAAATAGAGGGGTGAATATGTTGCACTCACAGAAAACTAAATAAAGCGGCATTTTGCTGAACAAGGTTAACCTTCTAGCAGTTTAGTGATCCCAGATTGGTAACCATAATAAAATGGTTAAGGATATGGGGAATAACTTAGATTAATACAGGGTTTCCGCAGGTCATTAAAATTCATTAAATTATAATTTTTTTAATTAAGGCCTCAATTGGCATTAAAATTCATTAAATTTGATAATAGTGGCATTTAAAATGCTTTATTATATTATTTAACAATTTTTTTTTCAGATATATTATATCATATTAACTGGTTCCACATGTTTATGTATATATATATATGAGAGTCATGGGTACTTGTTGATGGCATTAAAATTATTTCTAAGAGCTTTAAAATAGCATTAAAAAGCATTAATTAGAATTATTCATTTCTGTATAAACCCTGTAATAACAATGCAAGCCACATTAAAGCTTGTTTTCAGCCCTGAGTTTTCAGTAAAATCTTGCATGTTTTATGCTGATTTCACCATGAAGCTGTTGTATTAGACATGTTTGTCAGGTGACGACTGTGTGTCTGCTCTGATCTAGTTAGCTGTCCTTAGGACGAAGTTCATCTGTTTCTTTGCCAGGTAAAACAGTGGCTTCTGTCAGACCTGAATAACCACATTACACATTCAGGCTTTCTAAGGTTTGGCCCTGGACCTCATCCAATCCAACCTAAGATGGCGTTTAAGAATTCAAGCTTTTAACTTCCTGCATTTTGGATAAACAAACCACCCTTATGATACAAATTAAGTAAAAGTATTACACATTTTATTTCAGAGCAAGGCAAACATCCACCAAGCGCCCAAGGAGGTCAGAAACCTGGTGGGAAGGGACCCGATTCTGCTAAGAAGGACAAACCGAAAAGCCATCCACCATCAGAGAAAAGGGCCGGACACAACCCTCACCCTAGAAAAAATAAGTAGGAGTCTTCATCAGCCCACCTGGTCTATACGGAGGGGACTACAAAAACCCCATGCATGAAATTAATGTTGTAATTGGTGACATTTGGGCTTTTTTAAAGGTTTTTGTTTTGGGTTATTAAACCTAAACTAATGCATTATAAATAATCCGTATTTTCCCCCTTTATTCAGTAATATTTATAGTTTAGCTACCTTTAAAAATGGGAAAAGCAACTCCTTTGTGAAAGTAAAGAGGAAGGCCAGTGATTACTATGTCAATCAGTCCAATAATGGGGAAAATAGATGTTCCAAACATTCCACCTAATCTAATTGCCCACCACTTTGCGTTTGTTTGTTTAATAAATTTTGTTTTCTGTGCACAAAGCCAGAGCAAGTGGTGAAAACCCACTATGGGGAGCTGAAGGGAAATGAGTCCAAGATTTGATAACCTTTTAATGATCATGCTTGTGAAAGTATATTAGTTGCTTCATACAGCAATACAATATTTATTAATACATTCCTACTCTTATGCAAAATTTTTAAGTAAGGTTATAGACTAACTGCCTTATGTTGATGACATGTTGATACTGTCATATGCTGTAATGTTAACCGCACTTCTTAGTTTGCATCTATATATATATATATATATATATATATATATATATATATATATATATAGAAGTTAAAGCTACATTAAATTAAACAAAAATAAAGCTGGATAACAATGAAAATTAAGCGATGGCCTTTTATTATAAATACTGGTTATCTGTGGATATTGCACTAAACAAAGTAGCATAATGCTCATTGAGGTTGCACACTTTTAAGGAAACACGAATGGAGAAAAGGGCTTATCTATGTCATCTGCACATTTGTAGCTGATTTAAAAATCAAGATATTCAAAGTTGAATTTACACTTCATGAAGTTGGAATGATTGAGTTGATCTCTCATAAAGGCTTATATATAATTTCAAACAGCAGCCTGCAGAAACGTTACAAAGAGATTATGATTCTGTGTTTGACTCTAAATCATTGCTTAGAAATGAAGTGGTTACTGTAAGCAGGAAGAGTGCCATATTTTACCCCAATGTTATACAATATATGCAACTCATTTAAATGTGACTTAAAGGAGTCTGTAGCTTGAAACCTCTCTCTTGTAAAATACATTTTTAGTGGAAATGTCTGTGAGAATGCTTGATGTTTGGACAGCTTCATTTACTGGTTAACAAAATGCTCATGATTATTTAGCTGAAGATTACCCAGAAACATAAATCCTGAGGTTAAAGTACTCAACAGCTTTAGTTCAGTATTTATTTATTTTTCCTTGAGCCTCAGGGGTCGGATTTGGCTCTTTGCAATTAGACATAAATGATAAAAAGCAGATTTAAGTGTGTAGATTCTGTTAACAATAACCAGGACGATGCAAACACAAGTCCTGATGATGCCCCTGGATGCTAGCAAATCAGCTGTTAGACCTGGACAGTCTTTAGCCTGACGACACCCTCTAGAGTAGTTTTTTTTTTTTAGTTGGTCTGCAATGTGGAAGTCTGTAGTTCATTTAGCCTGTAAGGTGATGGCACGATGTTAATCCACTGATGGTCTAATGGAGAACAAAGGAGTCGTTTTAAGCTGCTTAGGTTAAAATGGTAATAAAAAAAATAACACCGCCCGTTACATGCCTTTTGATTTATTAAAGAATAACTGCTTATAGCTTGTTTTACAGAACCCCCAGAACTGAAAACACAGACACAGCTTGTTTGTATGAAAATATTTATGGGAATGTCTTCATTCAAAACATCCTCTTTACATTCATTTCAATTAAACTTGGACCATGTCAGATTATGTAAACACTTTTTTTTAATGATTGTTTGAAATAAAGGCTTGTTTCCCCCCCTGAATTTTTTTTTTTTGTAGTTTTTCTTTAAACTTACCCTCACAATTTCCCCAAATGTAATTGATTTAACATCCTTACAGTAGATTCTTCAGTTATTTTATTTCTCACAGCAGAAATGTCAGTGGTTTAATATCCAAATAGTATTTCAGTCGTTTTCTTAACCTGAACACCTTCTTCTGTTGATTTCTTAAACTTTAAATATCGCACATGCACAGAAAGGCATTCTGCCCAAGCAATAATAATGTCAGTGACCCCACTACAAAACAGTTCTGTCGGATCAGCTTTAAATGTGAAACTGGTTCAAACCCAAAGAGCTGACCTTCCCAACACACACCTCGCATTAAACTGTAATTGTGTGTCATCCAGCAAGGGGACGCTGGGATTAAAAAGCATAGGCATCATAATGGCTAACTGATTCCGTTCCACCTTAGAAACTGCTGTAGAAAACTTTTTCAACAGGCTTTTCTGATATTGCTCAGAATCACATCAATCCTGCAAACACCTACTTAACAGACAGATGTCAGGAGCAACAGCATCTTCTGAACACTACATGCAAACAGATGCTTGAACTATTGAAATAAAACAGTGTGGGACACCTCAACTTCTTAATACTGTGCTCAGTCTGCCACCTTGTGGTGATCACAGGTAAAACACGAAATGTTAAAAGGACTGCTTACACAAAGTCAAATCTCAGCAGGTGTGATTACATTGCAGTAACATGTATAGAAGCTACATCCTAGGCAGTCTAAGTGCAACACAAGATATGTAAACAAAGGTTTTACAGGTTTAGCAAAGTGGCTCAATATTTACTTGGCAGTGCTTTGAAATTAACCCTCAACCAATCAGCTTTTGTCTTGTAGGAACATTTCCCAAGTCTTTATATTAATGATAGACTGTAAGACTAAACAAAAGGCATCGGCGCCCTTTTGAAATTTGTCACAATATCTAATCTGATAGTCCGATACAAGGCAGCATGAGGTTTTAAGCGGGGAGAAAACATGGGTTTATATATATATATATATATATATATATATATATCCTAGTTTCAAACCCATTGAACTTATGCAGAGCTATTTTTTTTTTTAAAGATCAGAAAAAATTATTAGAGACAGAAACAAAAGCAACTGCAATGACTGCAAATGCTGCTTCTATAAAATACTTGTGGTATTGAATGCAAATGCATTCAATAAGCAATTTTTTTAATGAAAACCATCATCGTTCCTCTTACTAGTTATGCTTTGTGTTGGGCTATCACATAAAATCAATAAAAAAAATAAAAAAAAAAAAAGTCCCTGACAAAGGTCGCTGTCTCAGAAGTTTCTTTTCATTCAACTTCATGAATCTTTTGGCAAACATTTCAGCATTAACTGATTACTGAACCTTTTTTGTTTAGTTTTTACCATAAAACTTTCATAAAGGAACCACTGAGAGTTGGTGGCAACAGGACTCTTTGTATCACAGCTTCATGGCCTGCTGAAGGTTTAAATTTGGCTTTTAGAGGACTTGGGAAACATGTCAGATTTGGTTTACTGAAAGGAAAACCGTTTTAAATAAAGCAGAATAAATAGCACAATATGGCACAAGGGATCAGTGCAAATACACAGAAAGCTTTCTTTAACATATCCTCACTCGTCCTGACTGCTCCAGAAAGTAAAAACGCCTGAGCTCTGGGTTGCAACAAATAAGGGTTTGAAGAATCTAGACTTTTCATTTAGTTATGTGAAATATTTAAAACTATATAACTATTGCACAAAATCGATCAGATGCGATCCCTCAAAAATGAGTGGGCATACGAAGTAGAGACCAACTCGATCAAATGATGGACCAGTGAAATCAGACTGAAAGGCAGTAACAAACACACGAGGAGCTTGGGATCACAGTGGCCAACTAGGGGGTTCTGGAGGAGCCACAAGGCGCCGGGCTGTCCGCCTCAGAGCCGCTGGACTCGTCATCATCATCGGTCTGCTCAGCGCTGTGGTACAGCATGAACGCCTGGGTCTTATGGGTGATGGTGATGGTACAGGGTCCCTGAGCCCAAGGCTCCCCGTCTACCTGCATCGGCATTGTGGAGCTCTTCAGAACCAGCTGAGGGGAGAAAATCAACACATGTTATTATATGACATGCTCTTTATCTATAAGTAAGGTCTAACACACACAACCACGTCAGCAAATAATCCTGGAGAAATACTGTATAACTGTGTGGTACAAAATTAGATAACACTGAAACTACTAAATATAAATATATTAAGTATTAACAATGTGTACATTCAGATGTTTTTTGATATTTTTATTCCTACAGGCATTCCTTAATATGTAAATAATTGAACTATTTTTTTTTTTTACTTTATGAAAGTCTTTTTATCCATTAATACAGTTAAATAAAAAGGCACTAAAATATAATTAAAACAAAGATAAGTGAGGCAAACAGGTCTTTCAGAGGTTTCTTCGTTATTTTCTATTTCAGACAAATTTATGTTTTACAAAAACATGCAAATAGGACAACACTGCCCTTTTCAGACCAGGTGATAAAATGCAAATTAGCTAATTCAGATATAACTATACATCACTAAATGTCACTGTTCACACATGGCAATAAAACCAGCTCCATGTTATTTAACCTACTGTATATACAAAACCATACACAGGCCTGCTTACATTTGGGTAACGTCCCAGATATATTAAGTCACTTAAACTATCAACACTGCCGAGTCATTTCAGTTAATAAACTACATGGGCGTATTTAAGTAAAAANTAGAGATGTACCATGGACTAATTTTATGCAGGCAAAAGAAAAAAATGTTCCAGCTAAACTCATTTAGTTTTCTCAGTTTATTCTCTCCTCAGGCAAGCAGACAGAAAAAGACAAACATTTCCTCCATGTTTAAAAAAAAAACAAAAATAAACGCCCACCCAGATGCATGCTGGTCCTACCATTGACTGCCTTTTTATAAAAATAATTCACCCAAATTAATTATAACTAGGGGTGCACCGATTGCAGTTTTCTTTAAAAAGTCTGACCTGCCGATTCCGATTTTGGTTAATACCGATTTGATTATTTTTTTGCTATGATCAACACTGTGTTACAAGATCGCAATTCACTTTCAATGTTACAATCTTTTCTTGAAAAACATGCCCTTGAACAATAGCCTTGAACCATTATAAACTTGTTTTAACTGAGGTAGAGCCTTGACATAGAAATGAATTAAATAAATATTAATTAAATAAAACAAACTTAAGACTACAACATTGGTCTTTTGATTTTTTACATTTCAAAAAACAAAACTTCAACAAAAGATCAGATTAGAGAACTGTTTTAAGATTCTTACCAAAAATAAAGTGCACAGTAGTATTTTGCTTTTACAAAATCACAAGTTTCAAGGTCCTTTGAGAACATACTAGCAACTTAAAAGAAAATCCCCCAATGCAGCAGCTTTGTGTCCATTTAAATGTATAAGCCATCTAAACAGTAACTTGCAAAATCTTACAATACTAAATCTTCTAACAACATTATCGGGGGTAAGCTTTGATCTCACAGTCTTATTGGAGTCACTTGAGCATTAGTGGCAGGTTTTTCTTGATGAATAAAAACATTTCTGCTTTTCTCATCTATTACTACTCATCCAGCCAAGCTAAACAGGCGTTCACTTTCAATGCTTGTGCATGGGGCAGAGAGATAGGTTTCCTCGTAGAAGCTTTGTTTTTCTCATTGCTCATAAGAGCTAACAGCGGGCCACCAACGGACTGTTTTCTTCCGGTGACTTTCGCTTTAGCCCTAGGTTGATTGTTCTTTTCAAATGCTGCATATTCAGCGGCGTGGTGGTTTCTTAAATGGCGAACGAGGTTTGCAGTATTAAAGCTTTTGGAAGTGGTTCCACCCAGACTAATTTCGGCCTTACAAGAATTGCAAATTGCGAGCTTTTCCTCCTTTAACAGTATAATAATTCCAAACCAACGACATAGCTGCACCTGGTGACCTGTGAACTGCGACACCGGATGTTGTTACAGTTCACTCGACCCGGTGGGCGGGTCTTTCAGTCAGCCGTCTCTAGGAGCAGAAAAAATATGGAATAGAGACTGATTTTAAGACACTCGCGGAGGTAAATAGATCGGTGGTCAAGATCGGTTTCCTATGTATATATCGGCCGATCACCAATCACCCTAAATTAAGTAAATCGGGGCCGATCGATCGGCCGGCCGAGTTATCGGTGCACCCCTAATTATAACTACCGGTAAACAAAAACAAAGGAACATCACCAAATAACCAAATAAAAATAATCTCATAATAGACATCAAACATTAAAGTAGAATACGCTTAGCTAGATTAGCCAAAAAACAAAAAACGTTGTTTATTATTAACAAAAGATAATTGGCTTCTACAATGATATTAATTGTAAAATTTCAAAAAGCTCAGCGTCGGCACACAGAGACTATTGATTTTGCTCATAAGAGCTCCAGAGTAGAGACAGCTTATTGAGGTCAGCAGCTCTACCTGCCTTTATCCTGCTCTAAGTAGACTTTGACATTTAGGATACAGTAGCTGCATATACAAAATAATTTTGCTAAATGGAAAAAAATATTTGCCAATAAAATGTTTTTACGCTTTGATGAGGTGTTTATTTTCGTTGCATCGCATTATTATATTTCGCTACACTGCAATGGAAACTTTTTGGCATCATATGAGTCACATATCTGCAGCTGGACTTTACTGCCTTGTAAAAACACAAGATGACTTGAAATAGAGGAGGATGACGCTCACTAGAGCTGTGGCTGAAATATGGATATATCTCATGTGTTTACATCCCACGCTGCCATGTTGTTTTAAAGATTTCTCGTGTGAACAAACATATTCATATGCAACTTTAAGAGTATTTTTTACTTAATGGAAATATCCCAACTGTGTAAAGTTGCATTTTCGAAATTAGGAAAATATCTAGGGCTGCAACTAATGATTATTTAGCAAATTGATAAATCTGACGATTATTTTTCTGATTAATAATCAGATAGCCAAAGGTTCTTGAAGAAGAATTTTAAATTTTTTTTTATTTTTATGTTACTAGTGGCTCGATTTTTTCAACATTAGGCCGACAGGAAAGGACGTATGAGAAAAGGGGAGAGACATGCACCAAAAGACCACAGGTCGGATTCAAACCCGGGTCAGTCACGTCAAGGTCTAAGGACTCTGTGCATGGGTGCTGCATGCCAACCACTGCGCCACCGAGGCATGCCCAAGGAATTTTTACTAGTGCTGCATCGATGCCATTTTTTGCCCTCGATACCGATACCCGGCTGTGCAGTATTGGCCGACACCGATACCATCTGTTCGAAATAATGTGTGTGTATATATATGAAGAACTGCATACTACTTGGATGTAAAATAATGGCTTTGTCAAGCTGCTGCCTACCTTTGTGAAGCAGGAAAAAACTAAAACAAAGGGAATCCAGTAGAACTTTTTATTGCCTACCTGGAATGGGTGACAATAGTTGAATAAACTTTTGGCTTTCAAAATGGTATCGGTGCCCTAATTGTAGTTACTTGCTGATACCGATACCAAATCGGTTAATAAATCCGTTAATCTTAACCATGTAAGTAAATCTAATGGATATCACTGCCAGGTGGCAAATGGCGCAAAAAGACATTTTTTTCCACACGTGATGGGAGACATTTTGCAACTTGCATCCTGGGTTAAATCCGATTGATAATATCAGTAGAATTTTTCCTTTCTTTATTTGTATCAAATGTAAATCTTGTCAAGCACGTCATAGCAGTAATGCTTCTGATGACTATAAAACGCCTTCAGCTGATTGGTACCACTTCTTTTTCTCAGTTAAAAAGCAGAAAGAAAAAAAAAATAAATACAGGTGCAATCGATTCCTGAGTCTGATTGATCCCTTCTGAAATACTGTAGTAAAGACACAACAAATGTCGTTTTAGGTAGACGCACACGCAGGTGAACCTCACAGGCCACCGTCGTGTAATTCTGTTTCAGTTTGGGTAAAATTATGTTTGTTGTGAAAAAGGCTTAGATAATCTTTGCTTGCTTTTTTCTTGTTCTCTTTGTAATATTGGTTTAACATTTATCAGGAAGTGACGTAGGCATAGATTCAGCATGTTGGCTGTGTTTCTGTTTGCAGTCTTAAACATTGACGCTCGAGTGTAAATAATAATAATAATTGAACATTACTGATCTCACACTGGAGAAATTCCCATCTGCATATTAACCCATCCCCTTGTGGAGCAGAGGGCTGCCTTTGTGCAGCGCCTGGGGAGCAATCAGGGGTTAAGGGTCTTGCTCAGGGACCCAGAACGCAGGCTGGGGGGATCAAACCGGGCACTTGCAACCCTCTCAGAGCACAATTGGATGGATTAAATACAGAGGTAAATTTCTCCAACATGAGATCTATAGAATTCAATTATTATTATTATTACTACTACACGCTGGTACTTGAGACCTAAATGACCTTCATAAGTTTACCTTTCATCCATTTACTTGGATGTTCGCCATTCTGTGTTGGAGTGATATATATTGTGATCTAGGCATGCAGTGGTGCTTGCCACTGCAGTGTAGTACATTCATTTAGCCACTATTTCAGTTTATGCATTGTTTAAGCCAAGAGATTGGATGTTTACATAATTTGAGTTATATTTATTATGTTGTGAACTAATTTCCACAGATGGATGTTTAATTTCGTCTCATTAGATATATTTCAGTTTATTTGGTCTAAACCTCTGTTGTTGCACTATATTTTGCCTAATGGCATTTCATTTGTTATTGCATTGAGCATTGAGGTTAAATAAACCTGCTGACCGTAGCGCCAAATGAAATGAAAGCCTCCTTGTCTTTCTACCTGTATCCTCACTGATACACCATCTTTGTTGGCTGCTAAAGAACTAGCCCTAACCTTTTACTCCTTAACAGTTGTAATTATTTAATGGAACACAGAGAAATGCAGCATTGTGACTGATAAACATGGATTATAGCTTTAAGAGTTGAGACAGAGGAAATAAAAATAGAAAGAGGCGACTGAAGAGCAAAGCAGCAGGTGAAGTGAGGACCATGAATTAAGTTTAATTTGATTCTACTGTGATGCATGGAAGCATACGTCAGCAAAAGTAATTGGATTTACATATTATCTCCCTGCAAACACTCCTAATAAGCCGAGTAGGAACCTCTGTGATGGGAGTGTGTGTTGGTGGGTGCTATGGCCTCACCCTGACAGTGTGTGCCTGTCCCAGTCGAACAGGGTTGGCCAACTTGACCTGTATCTGAGCACAGTGGAAGGATCCAAAAACACCCACAACTTCCAGCAGCCCGTCGTCCAGCCTGGAGGTTAAAGTCGACAGCCACTTAAGCCTGGATAAATCAACCTTTTTGGTATTTTTACAAATAAAATCTAACATGTCTGAATCAGATCAACAGCCTGAGCTCATCTCACCGAGTCGGGGGGCAGGGTTCGTCTCCCATACCATCCCAAAGCCGGCAGCCTCCTCCCCAGTAGCCGATGTTACAAACGATTATGCCCTCCAGGCTGGGCAGTGCCACTCTCTCCCCATCCAACTCCAGCTGTGGTGTTCAAGGTGAAAAAAGACCTTAAGAATTAAACTTTAAAACATTAGAAAACACTATAACCTCACTAATCCCTGCTTAGATTAATTTATATCGAAGGAATAAAAAAAACAGATGATTCATCAGACCACACAGTGTTTTTAGCTTTTTTTGTCATATGGCTGCAGATGTTTTCATTTCATTTCAGATCCAAGCTACAGAGAGGGTTGTTTTAACTGAACTGTAAGTTTTTTTTAATCTTATTAAAATGGACCAAACATTGTCTACTAAGCATGGTGCCAGAAGGCAGATTGCTATTCTTTAACTTCCAGTATCTATAATCCCATTACATATGTCGCAGTCCAATATTTTCAAGTTGTTTTCTACTTGGAAGAATAAGCAAAGTTTAAGTTGGTTGGTTTTTCGTGACACAGATATGACTTTCAGGCATGTTTCCCACCTTTTCAGTGTAAGGCCCCTCTAGGTGCCTGATGTTAGCCTGCTTTTAGCAGTGCTGATGGGTTTGGGCTCACTTCAATACTTTCATTCAGTGGTTTAAAAGAAAGATCCATGCTGTGCTCAGCATCAGTACCACTGACAGCTAAAAAGATCCCCAGCAACACCATGTTTTTTTTTTCTTTAAAGTGTTTTAGGGCTTTTTTGGGGGGGTTTAATTTATTTAATTTATGAGCAGATGCTTTTCTCTTGGTCCAACAATCTCCCAATTCACATGGCTGTATAACTAGCTATGCCGTTAGCAGCCATTGAGCAGCTTGCAGTTCCAGTTCAGCCTCGGGTTTCAAGGCTGTGCCTGAAAAAGCTAAACCATCCATTTTCATTAGAGGGTGATACTTCTTTTTAAACTTTGAAAAAAGGGCATGAATCGATAATTTAACCTAAATATTTTCACCAAATTGTGTGAAGCTGCACTTCTCCTTCCAGGACCTCAGAGGGTTTTGGACTTCCCCACTGTTCCCAGTAGTTATCCAGTTTAGATTCAAACATCTGGACCCAATACTGGTTTTTTAAAAATGTATGTCAACTGCTTTGAAACTGTAAAGCACAATAATTATGTAGATGTTCGTTTTAGGCCTGCTTTGGATTAATCTTTTTATCATAACTGTATAAAACGGAGCCTTTAACTTCTAGCAGCATGCACTAATGGATGGACTTATAGGCTTAACTTGACTTTGCATAAATACTTAAAAAGGTACTAACAGTAACCTGCTCAGCTGCCAGGTCAGAATATGTGAACAACCAGGACTACTTTACTGTACCTCAATCCTCTTATCCAGATCCTTACACTCCTGCACTAAACAATCTTTGGTGCCATACAGGAAATACACAGCCTGAGGGAGGAGATGAGAAGACAAAGCCACCAAATTTAAAACCAATACCTTTGTTATTATATGAAAATCCAAGTGGTCACATTTGAATGGGATTTGTGTATTTAAGCAAAGTGCTCAGACCTTGTTTATGATGCGGCTGGAGAAGAAGGAGGGCGTTTTCTCGCGATGAGCGTGGAAGTTGAGCGCCATCAGAGCATCAGGCCCTACAGAGAAGTAGTTGTTCATGGACAGAACCTGATGGGGGGGGGGAGAAAAGCTCAGTGGGTCGGCTTTGGGTTGTAAAAACGTTGGCATGTATTAAGAGGAAAAAAAAGAAATAAAAAAATGTACCTTTGGTTTTCGAAAGTAGACGCCCTTTGAAGCTACCTGCACCTTCCATCTGAAAATGATCAACGTGCAGATCAGCAGAATTAAACTGACCAAGGATAACATCCGCCTTCATGTTCAAACTGTTTTAATATATGTTTGTTTTCAACAACTGGTAGTTTTGTGTCCCCACCTGTCCATTTTGACCACTTCGGCGTCCAGAACATTACGGAGAACCTGCTCCACGGGGATCTCTCCAGCATACCCAGCTCCCCAGCCTAAAGTGTTGGAAAGGTCATTTCCTGTTCCCAGAGGCAGAATGGTCACCCTGGGGATGAACTGATCTTGGTCCTGAAAGAAAAGGAAAACATAGGGAAATATAATAACATAAAAAAAGTACAAATATAGACTTAGTGGCATGGAGGGAGCAAAAGTGAGCATCTTTTAAACCTTTTTACAGCTTGTAGAACTACAAACAAAAACCTTTGGGATTTATTGGGATGCACCAACACAAAGTAAAGCAATACCATGAGGGGGAAGTTAATTATCTTTTTTTTTTGTTGGATTTTCATTTAAAGATATGCTGCATGTATATGTCTTTAGGTTTAGACTTTGGCCTCTAACAGGCTGTCCTCTATTACTGCTCTTTATTAAAGTCCCTTCATCAGCGCTAATCGGCCTTCCTATCCCTGCTGAAAAATAAACATCCCAACAGGATGATGCTGCCACCACCATGTATCACACAGGGGAACTGCTGCATTTCATGTGTTTTTTTAAAATGATATCATCATTTGATAAGCGGCTTACTGCTGATCCCCTACAAGGCTACTGGAAAACTGTCACTCATAGTTACTATCAGTTCCTTCTTCTCCTCGTTTTACACTAAAATCCAGATATATGATACTAATAGTTGTCCTGGTAAACACATTCTCCCAATTTAGCAATGAATCTCAGCAACTCATCCAAAGTCTGTTTCCAGCTGCTCTGTAGAAGTCCATATCTTGGTAGGTTTTTGGTTGTATTATGCTCGTTCTATTTGAGATAATAAACAAAACAGTTTTTCATGATAATTTCAAAGGTTAGGATTAGGGCTACGCGATTCACCGGATTTTTACAATTACCTTCATTCACTACGATAAATGGGGCCAATTTTCCCATGTCGGTAAATTCCGTTAATAAGCCGGCAAATAATTCCGCTGTTTTTCTTGTGTGCACTGGTGGCTGGTATTTCCTTCCCCTTTAAAGCTGCGTTCACACCGGACGCAGCAGGATCAGCAAAAACACGTCTGCTGCTTCCTTTATGCTGCTTATACCAGTTTAGTTCTGACGCACGGCTGAAGCAGCTTTGCTGCTCTGGCTGCGCAGTGGAAAAGTGGCCCTGACACGCGTTGGGCGGAGCTACTCTATCCTTTCTCTGCCCTGCAGCTGTATTTGCTGTGATCAGTGAGAATAAAGTAGTTTTATTATGTTTTTAAGTAAGAAAATCCACCTGTAAACTTAATCACTGCAGTCAGTTCATCCAGATTACCATCCTGCCTTCCAAAATTATTTCTGTCGGAGCCGCTCAGACCCCCACATACCAGAAGTGCGCCTGCTGCTCAACAGGCGCCGCGGGACATTTTGCTGCGTCTTGACACTCATCAACCATTGACTTCGCATGTAAACTGGCTGCTCCTGCTGCGTTCGGTGTGAACGCAGCATAAGAAAGAGAAGCATGTGCGATCATGTGACTCCACTGATCCAGTCAGAAGCAAAATAAAGAGAATGATGGATAACCCCATTGAAGAAGCTTCTAACATAGCTGAGCGCGCAGAGAAGAGGTCAAGAGGGCGTAGTCAGAGTTGTGTGCGTGGCAGACGTTTTTGAGCGAGGATGCGAGGGTTTAAACGACGCACATTGTTCTCATTGCACACTCAGATTGGTGGCACCAAAATTACGCCACAGATGTTGAGCAAAAGAACACGAAACGCTAATTTTTTCTGAAATCGGGTCTATCAAAAGTAACACATCCAACCTCCAAGCTGTTTAGTTTAAAGATGTGCAAAAGGCTCCATTACCTTTGCACAAAAATGTTTGCAAGAGAGGAAACATTTTTCACCTGTTCAATGAGACATTGTTTAATGTTCAAACCTGAATAGGTACAATAATTTAATATTTAATTGAAAGTAATATGAAATGTGATTTATTAAATGTATAAATTATAAATAGCTCAGTTGCATTTCCTGCACATGCCTTTAATTCTGATAGAACAGCTGGGGAATTTATTGTTATCGAGGTAAAACTGTCCAATTTATGGTGATACTGATTTGAGGTGATATCGCCCCGCCCTAGTTAGGATACTGTTTTATAAGCTCTGGTAAGAACTTGACCACAACGATCATGAATTTCACAGTGAAATTCCTTGGGTTTCATGGGTCTGCTTTGTTTCAAATTGTTCTCTAAAAGTCCTCAGAGGTTTTCATAGAACGTATACTGAGATAAAAATGATGCATAAGAGGACTCCATGCACTCAGGGGACTTTTAAAAGCATATGGATTATAGTTAGGACTGTCAGAATATTAGGAGACTCAATACAACTTTTAATTATAAAACATGTGAAAACAATAAATCTTGTTCATGTCAAAACTATAAATTTAATGGTGCTGGTCTGCATAATTGTCCCTTATAAACAAGTACAAGATCTCTTGTAATGCACCAAACAGGCAGTGGTGCACATTTCCTCCAGTTTTCTTTACACTTGGTCTTGATTAAAAGTATCTTATTAATTGTAAAGCCAATTTAAAAGGTTTTGGACCGCATTGAACATAAAGAAGATATAAAAATCTTACCTTGAGCTTCATTGCATCAATTGCATCCAGGACCCAGCCCACAGTGCCATCACCTCCACATACTAACACCCGGACCCTGCCGGGGGGGAGTAAGGTGCACAGCTGGAGGGCTTTGGAAGGAGTCAGCTCAGATAGGTCAAACACCTGGAGAAGGACGGAGACGTTCTGATCAAAATGGAGGGCGACACACCTGGAGGGAGACAAACGAAGCAAGAGACACTGACCTGCACAGGGTTGAGAAGGGTTCGAAACTCTCCCAGCAGAGCCTCCCCCATGTTGTTGCCGCTTCGTGTGTTGGCCAAAACCAATACAGGAGTCCAGCTGCTCCCACAGGAGGCCCCCAGCTGCAGAGCGCAAAAACAAACAAAAAACAGGAGTACAATATTCATTTGTCTGCTTAGATATACAACATAAAACTATATAAGAAAAAATGGTCATTTAAGCCTTACCTTGCTGAACTCATCAGGATGCCGGCGCCGCAACTTGTTGACGCGGTAGAGGTAGTGCGGAGGGATGATGAGGCTGTGGAATTCGCCCAGATCACACACGTCTCCATCCGCTAAGCCATCAACGCAGTCGTCATGGACTGTGGTCTGACACCAGGCGCACCTTAAAGGAGGAGCAGAGGGAGAAAAACAAATCAAAGAAGAAGAAAAGAGTTGTTGCTGCTCACAGACAGTGTTGACATTTTGGGGTTAACATAAGCTAGAAACATGGGGATGAATGTGAGCGATCCCTAAGCCTGGTCATCAGAAGAAAACTATTCAAGATACAAGGTTCAAATCTGCCTGATTTTTACCCCAGACTAAAACCTAGAATGATCAACTTATTTCTTCTAAAATGATGATACAAATGTGAAACAAGCCTTCTGATATGAGAGCCAAAGGCATTAAGCTATAAAGGAGGAACGTCTCCTTCTTTGTTATGGAAACCTTGAAGAGTTTAAGTGTGTTTGATCTCCGTCTGTCAGACGGGTTCTGTCAACATCCCAGGATAAGAGGAAAGGCAGACGTCAGAGATACAGACACCGAGGCTCTGAGGCGTAAACAGTGAAGCTGCAGCTTTGGGAGCTGTACTGCTGAAAAGGAGAGGAGTAAGGCTGGGCAGATTAGATTTTGATTCATACAGTTCTAAATCGATTCAATCTGTTTTTACAATAATGAAAGTGGTTCAATTGTGTTTCAAAATACTCATGTATTTTATTTTTTCCTGTCACATTAAACACAAAGTGCAAACTTGTAAATCAGACAGTTTAAACTTGAGATGTGAACAAAACTGTCTCATAAGAGCAAACTTGTTTGTGAAAAGTTAAAAGGCCTCACTCACTCAGACATTCATTAGCTGCATTATCTCCAATGCACAAACTATATTTGCAGCGTTGTCTGTAACAACTACAGGGTGTTTGCTGGTAAGCCTCCATTTGTTAATGTCTTCAGTCAACGCGCGTCACTATAAAACTAATCGATCTCATTCGCTAGATATCGATTTTACAAAAATGTAAAGGAATCGATTCAAAATTGATGAATATTTCATAGATCATTGCTTCAGCTTATTAAGGTTAAATGAAACACTAAAACATGAGGCTGGATTGAAAAATCAGTCTCTGTTTATATTGAGATTAAATGATTAGCCCTCCACCCAATTTTATTTATATATTATATATATCATCGGAGAAGTAAGATGGGGACAGTAGAACCTGATTTTAGAATAGAAGTTCTGCTTTCTATTCAATTCTGTATATAGCCTCTGCAAAGTAAGATAAGGTGAGTAGAATCAGATCTTAGAATAGAAATTCTATTTTCTACTATATTCTGTTCTATTTTATATATATGTAGTCTCTGTGAAGTAAGATAGTGACAGTAGAACCTGATCTTATCTATACTTTTAAGATTAGACAAAACATTGCAATGAGATTACTGTTTATTTGCTCACCAAAAAACAAAACCGTAGGCTACTGACAAATACTATTTTTAAAATTTTTTTAATTAGAATATGATCAAACAGGTTACAGTTGATTTTACTATGAATAAAGATCAGGTTCTACTAATCGCCACCGGATGCAGATATGTCTCAAAGACTCTTGACAACAATTTTATATTTTTCCTATTAAAAAAACTAAAATAAAGGTATATATGGGCTACAGATTTACAGATTCTTTGTTTATTTACCTAACTGACAAAACCTGAATGTATAAATCCTTGCTGAGTTTAGAGTACTTTGCATATTTGACTGTATGTATGACCAGAGGCGTAGCCAGAAATTTTTTATAAGGGTGGCCAGGCAATAACCAATGTAGACAGAGGGGTGGCCAAAAGTAGATAACCTCAGAACCTCCGGGTCAATCTGCACTGTTCCAACAGGAAAATAAATGAGCATAACATACAGATTTTCTAAATAAAGACAAACTATACTTTCCCACAGCCTTTGCTAACAAACAGACAAATATATCCAAACATCCATGCTTTCTAGATGACTTACCTACTTTTATCAGTAATCTTTATACATAAAATTGATATTTACAAGCACTAATATCTACATAAATTGATTATTTAAAATGTTTTTATTAAAAATGTATCTATGATTTCACTGAAGACTCCTAGAAGACTTGCAGAGACACATCATTTTCTCTTCACCCTATAAAACACAAAATCTATTTCTGCTTGAATTCTGTATTTATCATCTTTAATGTTAGTATATTTATGTGCATAATTAACCACAGTGTTTTTGTTGTCAAGTAATTGTTAATATATGCAAAATAAAATGTTCATCCAGCTGCGCCCCTGTGTATGACTGGGGTTACCTGAGGTCGCACAGTTTGGGCTGGGTACCACACTGCTGTTTGCACACAGCACAGTAACTAGCCAGTGGCACATTTCCGCGGACCCAGCTGTGCTCCATGGTTCCGTCGGGTCGGGACGGAGCCACGATCTCTTTGCAGGGGAGGCTCCGGTCGGCCCGATGCAAACATTCCTCATCCGCGCACACGCCGCAGCAGTCGCAGTAAGCTCCGTGCAGGATGTGCTGGGAGCAGACGCAGCAGTAGGTGGGCTTATTGAACAGGTCAGTGTAATGCCAGCCGTGTTTGCTCTTCCTGAAGAACTCCTTGATGTAGGTTTTCCTCTTGGAGCGCTGCGCGCTGCACCACAGCGTCAGGATGACCGGGATGATGACGGCCAGAGAGGTCCAGAATAACAGCGTCCACTCCTCCCTGGAGCCGCAGTCCTCCTGCTGCGCCTCGCCCCCCTCCTGGCACATGGCGGCCGCGGTTCGGACACAAGCGACGGGCGGATTTTAACAAGAGAAGCGCAGAGTCACCAAAAAGCGACGTTTTCCCGCTAAGGCCATGTTCTCTGGCATCAACAGGATGCTGCTCTGTAGTTTGGAGACAGGAAAACTACAAACAGGAAGAGGACGACGTCACCCTGACGTCACTTCTGAAGAGAGCATTTGCACATCAAGATAATTCCTCCACACGAGAAGTACAGGCTGACTTCTTGAGGGAAATTATACAAACATCGATTTTGAAAGGCTGTATCCTCGTTCTGTGTGGACTGGATCCTTCGAGGTCTGTGAAAATAAGGAGACTTAATCATTTCTTTTATGAATGTAAAGAAGTAAGAAACCTATGGGATCGACTTCAGATCTAGATCTATAAATGTGGACTTTAATTCCTTGCAAATAATCCAGTTTGGTTTATATATCAATAAAAAAATGTGGAATTCTTAGATAATGCTTTTGATGATTATAGCCAAATATTATATCCATAAATGTCTTTATGCAAAATGCTCCCTCTCATTCTCTGCTCTCAAAAACTTTCCTCCTTTAACCGATGTCTGAAAAAGATGCAGAACCTTAAAGCAAATAAATTGTATGATTTAATGGAAGAGTTTAAGTTAGTCCCCTCTTCATAATAATTTAATTATTAGTTTTTTTTTGTTTGTTTGTTTCCCCCCCTTGTTCTAAACTAAAATTTCTATTGAAGATAGAAGATAGAAGATTGTGATCTTATTTTTTTTTCTTGTAATGTTCATTATTGACGTATTGTTTGAGATTGTCATTGATATTCTATATTTTCAATGAAAAATAAATAAATAAATAAATAAATAAATAAAATAAGGATGCGTTTAGGCGGTGAATTCAAATCAAGTACACTTCCCTGCAGCATACTGTCAGTCTCATATCTTATATGGACATGGTGCTATTGCACTCCGGATATGAAGGGGGCGCTAGCGACACTATTTCCTGTACCACTATAAATTATCTTTGGCGCACTTGCCCGGGTTCCAAATTGCGCATGCGCGGTGGTCAGCTCCAGTGGCGCAAAGGCATGATCACACATCAGAGGGATCCAGACAAGTGCTTATTTAATTGCTCACGCTTTCTGGAAAAAAAAAAAAAAAACTACGAGAAGTGGGAACGGAAATAATGACACAGAATGACGTACTCGGGTTTTTGTTTTTCTTTGTAGTCGTACATAAACATAAATCACATAGATATTTATTGAGAATCAGTCTATTAAAACCCGTGGACAACTGGAATCTAGCCTCAGATGTTTTAAAGTATAAAACTTAGTTTAATTTCTCAATTCCAAATCTAAAATCTCCCATGAAATGTGATTCTAGATAAGGTGATCAGGCTTGTCTGAGAAAGCCAGAGGAATCCGTGGATCTCCGTGTTAGTACTGCCATCTAGTGGTTGACCCTCTCCATTACTGCTGCCACCGAAATTATTATTAGCACCCTCAATGCAATCAGAATCAGAAAATCTGATGCATTGGGGGTGCTAATAAGGCAGAACCTACTGTAAAAAATTGAGAGATATACATTTGACTAGAAAATAGAGTTGATGAAGGAAATAGTGCCTGTTCTAAAATGATTTTAAGACAACATAAAAAAGCAAAGAGAAAACAGAGTAGTGATATATATGAAACAGGTGCTTTATAGGTAAGTGTACCTTTAGACTAGCTGCACAACACACTCCACAACCACTAAACATATCCAGTACCTGCCTTTACCCTCTTCTGTTTTAATTTATAATGATATAGCTTGTGTCAAAGAATGATGGCATTAAAAAATCTCTGAAGCTTAGTTTTCTATGCATGATGTTAATCTCTTGTTCCACCACACCCCGATGGAGCTCCATTGATTTGAGATACGGTTAGACTAAAATCCACTGAAGTACTATTAACTCTAAATCTTTAAGAAACCAGTTTAGGCTGCTGAATGCACTGCTGTTAAATTTAGCAATGAGAAGATGGGTAGAATGCAGACAGAATGGAAATTGGTCAGGAATTACACTCCTTCAGGAGGATATAGTGTCATTCACTATCACACAAGACATTCATCCCACATACTATGACCAGGCAACATGAGTGAGTTGATTTTAACTGCAGTGACTGTTTCCTGTTTTTAATTAGAACAAGAGGCCCCAAGTACGTTCCTCTGCTGTTCTAGCCTCTCTGTCAGAAATTGCCTTTTTTATTTATTATTTATGTGTTTGTGGTAATTTTTTTTTGCTTCTTCTTCTCTATTCTCAAACCAGTCTGTACAAAATCTTTCTACAAGAACAGATTAACAGGGGGGTGAGGACGTATTGCCTCTGATTTACCTGTAGCAACATTTTTAGCAGAATGATTGAAAGATTTTAAGACATTTGCAGAAATATTTCTTAAAATCTATAGCCTCCCTAACTAAAAAAAGAAGCAAAAAAAACAGCTTAGTACATTTGCACAATATTTACCAAGTTTGTGGGTGATGGGAAGGAGGAGGAAGAGAAGGAGGAGAATTCCCCCCGTTATACATTTTGGGCTGTGGTGTTGAGCTCAGAGCAGAGAAGACTCAGGTGGGAAAGATGAAGATGAAGCTGGTGGTTGTTTTGCTTTGCCTGGTCCTGCTGACTGTTCACACAGGTAGGAATGCAAAAGGAAATAAATCTGATGATAAAATCTAATTTACAGGAACATGTGGCAAGAGGATTATAAGAAAACCTTATCGTGTATATTCACTGTGTTGCTCCAGTAGTGAGAATATTTCTCTATCCAGATTATAAAGGATAAAGCATCCCATAAAAAAATGTTCCTTGTTTTGTTTGCATACATTATTTACTTTTAAAAACTGATCTAAGTAATAGCATCTAAAGTTTTTTGTTTATATAACTCAGGCTGGCTGATTTCTTTTTAAGACCATTAAATATCATAGATGTCACATTTTTTTTCCATTTGATATCCGTATTTGTGGGTGAAAAAAAATTGCCACGTATTAATGTGAGGTCCTGGCTGCAGTAGACTGGGCCCTAATGTTGACAAAAGTAGGAACCTTTCCCCTGCTGCTCCCTCTCGCAGCAGAGGAAGACAGTGCCTCCCTGGCTGCATGCTCGAGTCACGTGCTGCTCAGACTCCCCTCTCTCCAAGGAGTGTGAAGGATGAATGAGCACTTTGTTACCTAACCGGCCTCCTAACACAGCCCTGGGCTTACAGAGAGCAAGAGAGAGGGGACAGAGAGTCCTCATTCTGCAGAGAGCAATGTTTACAGTACCAGATCCCATGGGATGGGCTTTGGGGGAAAAAAATCTGCCTCACATCGACAAATAGAGCTAAATTGCGCTATCTGTAGACTGCTTTCAATGTGAAGGGGTGTTGTTCTGATTAGCCAATACCAGCTGTCACAAAAAAGCTGGTATGTTTATGGAAAGACAAACAAAAACAGACTGAGGTTCAACGTCAAGCTGAGAATACGAGGAAGCACATTGACTCACAACCATGTGGCCAAACATTGAAAAAAAAAAACCCCAACAAAATAGAAAAAACAGTCCCTGTACTTGGTAATACAATTAACCAGAAAACAATGAATACATTCAGAAAAACTCCTTTTTCCCCTCTTCAGATGCCAACCCTATTATTACAGAGAAGAATGCCAAGCAACTTCTTCGCCGCAAGAGACAGGACAGGCCGCAGAAGGCCGGCCACCCTGACGAGCCGATGAGGGTAAGGGTCACTGGGAGGCAAAAACACAAACATAAATATTCAACATTCATTTGTATATTTCTGTCAGATTTATATATCATTTTTGATATTATTCAACATGATAAAGGATTAAACATTTTATATTATCTGTCAGGGTCAATGGGGGCTGGTGCTTATCTCCAACAATCTTTGGGTGAAAGGCAGGATAAATCCTGGACAGGTCGCCAATCGATCACAGAAATAAAACAACTCAAAGCAGAAAATGACACGAAGATCCATTAAAAAAATTAATAAAAAAAAAACATATATATATATATATATA
>NW_015150579.1:1117964-1155847 GCF_000732505.1 Cyprinodon variegatus
CTTGGCCAAGCTTTTAGTTGAGCCTGTGTAGCTTCCCCACACAGGCTCAAGCGACTCTGTGACTCAAGTGACAGCTATGAGCTGCTAACAGCCACATTTCCACAACAAAAGGAGTGTCCGCAGGAGGTCCAAAGGGTCAAATGACCCTCTTGTAGGGCTTTTAGGTAAAAAGGTAAATTGACCCCTCCGTAGAAGTTCTAGTGTTAAAGGCAGGATAAATCCTGGACAGGTCGCCAATCGATCACAGAAATAAAACAACTCAAAGCAGAAAATGACACGAAAATCCATTACAAAAATTAATAAAAAAAAAAATATATATCTATATATATATATATATATATATAGATATATATTGCTGCACTTTAGTCTCATAATTAAAAATTGTTCACTTAGACCATGATATGTTTTCTCCTGCTCTTTTTTCTATGTTTCATTCTTATCTGCACTGAAAAATGCGGTTCAGTTGTCGGTTAATGTTTCAGAAGACAATTGAAAGGCTTCCATTAGTGAAAATCTTTTTTTTTTTTTTTTACAAGCAACTCAGCAAAAACCTATTCCATTATGAATTTTCATCCTACATTTTGACTGAAACTGTCCAGTTGAATAAAACAGCAGCAAACATCAGCTGGTTCAGATGTAAAATACATGGAAAAGGAGGGGATCTGTGATGCTGTGGGCCAAGTTTCTATTTCCTAAGGTCCTGAAAGATCTTGTCAGATCTCATAGCATCTGTACTCTTTTAAATAACAAATTAATAAAATACAAATACTAAAACATCCTACTTCCTTGGCCATCCCAGTGTTTAGAAATAACTGAAAAGAGGGGAGTATGGAAGAGCACGAGAGCTTATCTGATGAATGAATTGTGAAAGATCCTCGCAGGGTCCCAACCTTGAGAATGTTGTGTCGGTCTATATCCAATAGATAGTTATGATTATTTTGATAACAGTAGTTTCTTAATGGTGAGTCCTATACTGTATTTCTAAGGTATTTAGACATCTTTATCAGGGGAAAAAAACAAAAAAAGCAATAATTGCTCAAAGTACTATGTTAGATAATTTCCCCCAGAGCAGAAACATTTGATAAAAGCTGAGCCAAATTAAATTTGCTTTGAAACTGGATTAGAACACAGCGCTATAAAACTGCACAGATGAAAGAATAGAATAGTGGGGTGTGGTGGTGGATTTAGATCTGGGTTATGTGGCTCATTGCCCAGGGCAGTGAGGGCCGTGTGGGTGGTCCAAGCACAATCCTGCTATGCCTTTCCAGTGAAATGGGAATGTGCTTCCCCTGGTGTTGTGCAGACAGTATAAATTAACATATAATACTCCATATTTGGCAGGGAAGCTGAAATATAGTGTTCAATTTAAAGCCTTCAATCAAAAAAATAAATGCACTGATAAGGTATATAATTTTTCCTCTTCTGGCTTCTTTTATGGAGTATGCGTTACTTGTTTACAGCAGGAACGGTGATATATTCGGCTTGGATGCAAAAAGGCATCCAGTATGCTATTTATGCAGTATTGCCACTGCTAAAGTATTATGTTTTTTAACTTCATAAAAAACATAAAATCATAAAATCAACGTTCTAAATCAACAGGGATTTTTAGTTGCAAACGGTTTCTGAACCTGTGTGAATGTGAAATAGCACTGATTCAGTGGTGGGAAGTGAACTGTAGAAATCATCTATTGGTTTGGTTTCTTATGATCACCTCAGGGGGGCGCTATAGAACATCAGAAATCAGTTTAAAATGTCATTTATTCCGCTCAGTCTACAGCATAAGGAGAATATTTGGAAGGACACAGCGGAGCACCAGTGTGTGCATTTTTTTTTTTCTAAATAGGAGAGTCCATTTTATTTTGGTTATCTGTGCACTAGTTTTTACAAAGCAGTTAAAACTAAAGGTTGCGCAGCTCAGTGGCGTAACGACACAACAAAAAGCCCGAAAGCAACATTATCTGGATGGGCCCCATATGAAGTACAACATGTAACGGTTATGTTTTCCATTTATGCTCTGGATTACCCATAATTACAAGTCGTATTGTAAAAAAAAAAAAAAAATACTCAAATACATCCTTCTTTTAAGATCTTTATTGCAGTTTGAAACATATGATATCAGTGTATTTTTTTTAACCAACCGTCTAATGAACTAAGTTATTAACATAGTAATTAAAAGTACCATTGTCTGCTTTCTCTTATGAGTTTGTAAGATTGGAAATGGAAATTACTTTTGAAGTAAAGTCAAATGATATGTGAATAATCTAATTAGGTTATATTTAAATTTCTATACAAACATTAATTCTTGTGAATTTAGTTAAAAGTAAGTATATTAGGTTTGTTCCTATGTCAATATATTAGTTTGATTGATGAACTGAAATATTCAGAAAATAATTTGGAACAGGGCTAAGATTTTAAGTTGTGTCAAGTGCAGTATTATTGTTTACATCAACATAATATAATCAGGTCATATCAAGCGATTAAATTCAGATTTTGTGAAGTCAAATATTTTACATTTGATATCTGGACATCATTTGTTTTAGTTTGAGCAAGGTTATACTTTTTCCAGTGTAGCAAAAAGTAGTATAGGCTACTTGAAGTAAATTCTATTAAGAATACTTAAGTATACCAAACATTGTACTTTTAGTGTACTTGAAGTATTACTAAAGTAATACTTCTTCAAACTCAAATGGGAGATTTTTAAGTTTACTAAAGTATACTTAAAGTATACTTTAGTAAACAATAAAGTAAACAATAGTATAGTCAAGTACACTTGACTATACTATTTTTAAGTATATGAAATATAGTTTAAAATAAGTAAACTCTAAGTGCACTGCCTGATTTTAAGTGTGAAATTAGTGCCATTTAGTATACTTGAATAAACTAAATTTAGCTAAGAGTTGCTATTGGCTCACCATCCTGCTGAACTCTGCCATGTGTTGGGGTATAAATAAGGTCCGGTCAATCAGATCAAATCATCAGAGCCATATTCGCACCATTACATCTGCAAAGAGACGTCCTAGTCTTCAATTGCGTAGTGGGCCTACCATGTCTTAGTGATGGGGCCCCTAAGCAACTACATAGTCTGCTTACCGATAGTTACGCAATTGGCGCAAATAAGTTTGTCTTATCTATGCAGTTTGGCTTCCTCCACATGCCTAAACTTTATCTGAATCTGCAGGGTTTCACTCTGACTCTGTGATCGTCTCATTTAGTTGAATTTGTGCAAAAGGTCAAACAGGCTATGATCCATCATGGCTCATGCGGCTGCTCTCTGGATGTTTAATGTCTCCATAGGAACATATGCTCCACATGCAGGCTCTGCAGCAGAGGGCCCAGGAGACCAACATGGAGTACTGGCTGAACCCACACTGCCCACCGCGCTGCGACAGAAACTACGGCCACCCGGTCTGAGCAGCAACAAGGTCTCCAAATGTCCAGATTTAGTCTGTCTGCTGCTGACTTTATTAATTATTGACTTCATCTTTGAGTAGAAAAACCAATAGATCCTCCTCTCTGCGCGCTATTTCTTTATTTGCATGAAGGCCTACCAAATAACGCGTCTGCAAATGTTCATCTACATTTTATTCCCTGTATTATTTTTCAAACATCCTATAGGTTAAATCAGAGACAATAAAAAGATGCAAATAGCACCTTATTGTTCAAACATCAGCAGCAGAGATTCTGTGTTTTACTTTAGTCTAATTTCTAATGTCCTCCATCTGTTTTGCAGAGAACCATCTGGAGCGACGGATTTCACGAAGAGAAATGGAAACAAGCGTTAAAAATATATCCTAAAACTTTTCTTCTCCCAATTTCTGGAGAAACGTTGTTAGAAATATTTCCTAATGTAGAAAAGTGTAGTTTACCTCCTTTAATAGCTTTTATTTTCTGTATTTTTTTCAGTACCAATTATGAAAAGAAATAAAAATAAAATAAACTAACATTGAATAAATAACACACGCCTAGCCCATTATTATTATTATAATTAAGCTTTAAACCTACATATTGATATTTTCAAAATAAGCGCGCATTGGAACCTGCAGGTAAAACCTAATATTTATCTGTTAAAGTTTTAACAAGTCGAACCATTTGCTGCTTGATGTAAACGCATTTGTTGTTCTTTATTTTGTCTGTAAATGATCAGTCATCCGGTGTCATGGCAACCACAAACAGGCTTAGATTGGAAGGCAGATTTTCGTTTCCAGGAGTCTGGCGCGCGCCAACAGATATGGAAACGATTCCTGGATAGACGTCTAAAAGTCTTCAGAAAACTGAGACAAGGTCCGGTTTCCTTCCGATCTAAGCCTGTGTGTTCATTATTTGTTTATTAATTTTATTAATTCAGCCCACTTTATACATACTGGGTGGTTTAAAAATAATGAGATAAAAAAGTATATATATATAAACGCAGACCGACAGTGCGCACGCAGGCGCGCGTTTCTAAACTGCATATAAAAAAATTATATTTTATAAATGTGTTGAGATGCCACTGTATTAAGGTTTAGCTTGGTTTTCAGTTAAAATGAAAAAGCTTCGCATTAAAAATAAATAAATAACACAACCATCTTTTTTTATTCTAGCAGGCCTAAACTTCCTACTCAGGGATTCATAGTAACACATTTTGAAAGTGATTTTACCAATTAGTCTTTTTGAAAGAATAAAAATCGATTTTTTTGTCACAACCATCTATTTATTTTATAGGATATATAAAACTTTAGGTAGTCTTTGTAGTTTAGAAGAAGTCCCCTGTTAGAAAAAAAAAAAGAAGACCACTAAGCTCAAACAACTGATTTATTGCAAAGCATCTAAAAACTTTCTGTTACAGCAAACATTTCTAGGAAAATATAAAATGGGGTGTTGTAACGGGAAAAGTTTGAAGTATGAAACCTGGACAAAAGTTTTTTCTTTATGCTAAAAATACTAAACTCCTTAGGAAAACAAATATATATATATGTATATATTTTAAATATGTCTGAAGTAAAAGTGCTTGAGTTCATTTTTAAATACAAACCTCTTCTTAAGCAGCCAAGTTAATACAGACTAAATGTAGCTTTTAAAGAGTCATCTTGATTTAACTAAACTTGGAGAATATACTGAAAAGAAAACTAATGTTACTGAATTCAGCAGGAAAATAGTGATATCCAGGAGTGCTGTACAGTGGGTTGCTTCCTCATGTAAAGGAAGCATCACATTCACTGACACCCTAGGTCAAACCGACTTCATTTTATTTGGTCAATACATTCAATATATGTCCAACATTTTATTTATACACATATGAATATTAGAAAGTAATTAGCCTTTATACACGATATACAAAACCGTGTTGCTTATATCTCATATACTTCAGAGTCAGAAAAAACAAAGTGGTTCAGAATCATCTTTTGTCCTTAAAGAAGCCCTTTGAGGTGCTGCTCTCCTTGATGGTGACAGTCAGGAAGTTGGCGGTGACGTCCGTCACCAGCACCTTCTCCACGTCGCTGAGGCTCGGCCTCCAGGTCGTTTCTTCCTGGTCGTCGTCGTCCAACTTGGTTGGTGACTGCCTGTCCAGAAAGTAAGGCTTTTCCATCTGCGGGAACTCGGCGGCTCCACTTCTGCTCTGGTTGGTTTTCTGATGGTGTTTGACCTGAGCTGCTGCCAGATAGCTGCAGCGGTCCTTCGTCCTGTGTGGGTGTGTGCTGTGGTGAGAAAGGAACCGTTTGTAGGAACCGCCGCTGGACAGTTTCTGTGCGAGGTGATGATGATAGTGGTGCTGATAGTGGTGTTTAGAGCTGCGAGGGTGGTCCTCCGAGTGTCTGTGGGACAACTTCTGCAGCCTCATCTCATCTCCATGAAATTTGGAGAGTTTGTAAGGACCTTGCCCCCCCACCTCCTCAGCTATCCTCTTGCTTGTCTCCAAGACCACCGGGCTGCGGCCGTCACCTATAAAGCGGGGCTTTGGCTTTGGCCCCCTCTTTTTGGGTGTCTGGACAAGCCTGTCTGAAACACTCTGCTGAGGCGACGGCTGGTGCTCGTGGGGAATCACGCGCACGCTTTCTCCTCGGTTGATTGTGCTCGGTGGAAAGATGGTGGGAACAACCGCTCTCAGGCCCTCTCTAGCCCTGGGGGTGAAGACCGGCTCGGGGGTTGGATAGGTGATGTGCATCCCTCTGACTGCCTCGCTCCTGAACTCATAAGACTTAGTTTTAACTTTAGCCTGGGCCTAAAAGAAAACATAAAATTAGCCATTTTTTAATAAAACAAAAAAAATAAATTGTGTTTATTTATTCTTTCATCTTGATAGCTTAATAAAACCTCTACCTATCAGAGTTTGGGCTTTTTTTGGGGTACTGTCTAATTAAAAACGGTTTATAAAAGAAAATCCGCAAATATAACCCTTTCACATGATTTCACATGGCCTGTATTATTACCTAAATTTTTTTTTACCCGAATCAAAATACAAAATCCCATAATATTATCAGCTTATATTTCTGTTCACGTAAATCAAAGCCCTTATAACAACAGAGATGCTCCATAGAGAAAATTCATCAAGTACTTTCCTTAGTTATCATGACATGACATTTGATTCATTTTACTATTTCATTTAGTCTTTTATTTATTGAAAGGAATAACAGAAACATCAATAACTTTGCTCCTTTCCCTCCGAAAAGAAATAGGATATATATTTTTTTAAATTTTATATTACACCATATCTAAACAACTTGGTAAGTATGAGATTTCATAATCTGAAAATAATATAAAAAAATATATATATTAAAACAAGAAACAAATAGACCCCAAAATTGTTGCAATTTCCAAACACTATAGGAGTTAAATCACTATCCATCCAGTTGAATGATTTTGCACTTTGTTAAGAATTGCCATCACTGGAGTGCTTATAGAAATTACTACAAAAATAAAATGATATATAAACACGTCTATAATTGACATTCCAACTGCTATCTATTTAAACAAGTTAGGGATTCAATGCTAGCAAACTGGTTGTAATGACTCTATAACAATCTAAGAAACATTCAAGGATGGATCATATTCTGATTCTGATATAAAATTAAGGACAAACACTGCTCTGGTGGCAGGCGTGTTTACTAAAAGTTGGACATCCAAAGGAGTTTGTTCTATTTTTTATTTTTTTATAATGACTAATTTCTGCACAAATTGACAAACGAAGAATTTTAAGAAGACAACAGCGTAATGAAAGAACATATAGAAAAATCAAACATTCAGCTCAGGGCCTTCCCGGGTTGGCTCTGATTGCTGCTCCCAGAGAGTTAAATGAAATGATCAAACAAGAGGAAGCTGTAAAAATAAATAACAACATCGGATAAAAAATAAATTCACCTTGAGGAGAAAGGTTTTCGGTTTTGGTCCCCTCTTTTTGGGTCCATACAGCTCTCTCTCACGCTCTCTGTTAAAACAACAACAGAGAGAGACATGCCTGCTGAAGTGTCATGGGAGCAAAGTGCACGAAGCGTAAGTGTGCAGACTTTATTCTATGTTTACTGGCTCTGTCCATAAATGCTTAAACATGAATCACCTTTGCTCGAAAGCGGCAAACAAGCGAGAGTCCAAAATGTTCTCCTCTGGCTCCCAAGTGCTGTATCTGCGGAGTGAAGCACTAAATCAGACTGACAGCTCTATACTCGTTAGCCCCACAGCTAAAAGCCCTCTAGGTGATTTTAATCCCGCTAGCTTCTGCGAACCAACCAAACGCTGAGCGGTACAGACAGCTCTGCGTTTCGTTAAAAACATGTCAAAGATTCAGTGTAGCACAACTTACTTGGGCGACCATCCCTTCCATTTCACCAGGTACTCAATGCTACCCTACGTGCCGTCAGAAGCAAACAGAACGGGACTCGGTTAGCTTACGGAGGCAACAGTACTGTTACGGTGATGGTAACGCTGTATTCTGGGATAGCAGAATAGAACCTCCTCCCTCCTTACCTTCCTTATCCTCCGTTTGATAATAGACTCGGCCGCGAACACCCTCTCCCCAACGGCAGACAGCTCCATGTTTACTCCAGTGCTACCTACCGTTAGCCTGATGGGCGCTAGTTCAGTAGATATCCCCCTCCCCTCCCTTCGACAGAATTCCCGACAGACCATAATAGTGCGAAACAGCAAAGGACGTCAGCACAGTTTTTTTTTTTACGGTGTTGCTAAGTAACCGCAGACGGTGGAATCACTGCTTGGCCGCTCATTGGTCCAGCCATTAACACGTGATTCGGACTTGTTAGTGGAGGAGGAGCGTGGATGAATTCTTTCGAAGAGTAAAATGGTGGCCTATTTTTTTTTTATTCAGCTTAACCTGCGCAGCAAATGAATTCTGTCATTCAACCTATATGACGTCAACTAAATAATTTACTATATTTACTGATGTGACGGTGCTGTCAAGTCAATAAACAAACAACATGGAACAAAATTACACATCTACGAAATGTATAATGAAAGTTTTAGATAATGTTAAATCGTTATTAATTTTATCAATTTAATTGGTTTATTCAGTTTTCCTATGTAATAAAAATCGGGTTAGTAGTACAATATATATTACTGTTACGTTTTTATTTATTTATTTATTGATTAGCCTATGATATTTTGTTTTTTTTTTTGTTTCCGGAATTTTTTTGAAATAATAATAATAAAAAAAATGACTTCAAAGTTTGCAAAGAGGTCAAAGCTTAGGGTTCAATTATTGTTAAATATTTATATCCGATTCTTTACAAAGGAATAGTCGAAATCTCCAAAATTTAGAAAGCAATTGTTTGGATTATTTTAAATAAAATGAACCGATAACCTATAGGCCTATCTTAAAAGAAGATAATAGTTTCTGTAAGTTTTTTTTATTTATTTATTTATTTATTTTTTTTTTTTACCTTAAATTAGGTCTGTTAGGGAAATAATGATAATAAAATGATATGGTCATTATTAAAATACGAGGCCGGGAAGTTTTTTCATGTAGCTCTATATAACGCTGCAACTGAGCAATAATAGTGTTGCAAGTTTAAACCCTTTTTTGTAAATTATGTATTTTTTGGTATCAACTAATATGTTGTAATAAACGTCTTATACATGTCACGGGGAGTTTAAAAAAATAAACGATAGCATAACAACAAAGCACAATTTATTTCAATAAACAATAGTCTACAGATGACGTAAATGGAAAGATAGGCTACAATCAACACAATTACACATTAACACAACATTTTTATTATAAGGAATATAATCAGGCCTGTGATAGCAGTTGCTTGTTCTTATCTGAATAAGCTGGGGTTTTAAATTAATTGGTTATTCCTGATGCACCCAAACGCCGCACGAGACGTTCTGTGACCATGAATCCAAGTCGATGGGTCATATGTATATAAAAAAAAGTGTCACAATGTGACTTTAAGCTTGAAGAATGTCTTTGACTTTCGGAAATAAATGGAGCCAATCGTACAAATTGGGCTCCAGGTTGTGTAATAAATGATTTGATGAGATTTAACCTCGAGATTGATCCAAAACTAATGCGCAAAAGCGTGTTTGAAATAATTAAAGTGCTTTAGTTCGGATGTCGACGGGATCTGTTTTATTCCCTATTAGTTGTAGAATTAAATTAACCAGCGACACTAAAGATTATACAATATTAAACCAAGGCTTTCACCCACATTTTCTTTTTTTTTTTTTATCAATCACGAGTCTGATCAGGGTTATTGGGACGTTCTGAAACGTTTGATAAAACCTATTATAGATACATAGGCCTAAAAAATAAACACCTCAGTGAAAAATTACATCTAAAAGTAAAATGGTAAAACAAATCAAACCATCCAAATATTATGGCTATAATCTCATATTAAGCGCGAACTAAATAAATCGCCTATGTCTTTAATAAACTACAATGGATACCATTAATTCCTGTATGCACTGCTCCTCAAAAACACTGTTAAACACTCAAAACCTAAATGCAGCAATTCATGAAAGGAACTTAAATAAAGAGATTTTCCTTACTGTGCTTCTAGAAGATATATGGGCCTTAATCTGGATGAGATGCAGATTTGAACACAGATCATTTCAGTTTGATTTCCGCTCTGATATTCAACCAAGCAGTTTGCGCATAGTCTGATGCACGGGAAGTTTGCTCATTTTAACACATTAAGCTTTATTATTCAAATCTATATAAATATTACACAGAATATCCAGTTGTTTAAAAAATGCAGCAGCAGATAAACCAAGACGCACCACATTTTTAGGGGAGTTCTGTTCTTTTACAGTCTGAGTTTAAGGATCAAATACACTTAAGATTTTTTTATTTAAGGATGAATCCCGAAATAGCTGAAACTAGACCCAAAATCTGTATCCTAAAATATAATACAGGCTACAAATTGCCTGGTTAGATGGCAGGGGACTACCTCCGCTTTCACACAGCACATCACAGCAATGATATATCTAATTGATTACAAATCTGCGAGCATCTGAATGAACAAAATAGCAGACAGAAAATGGAAGATGGGCGCAGCTCAGAGTGAGGCTGCGATTGGTCTCGGCGCGCCTGCAGTGCAGCACCGCTGCTGCGTTCTGATACCATTGGCTGGCTTGTATCCGGGCAAAGACGCGCGGGTTGTCGGTGCGCAAGAGACAGGAAAAAACACAAACTCCGCTCAGAACCCCAGACAGATATAGGATGATTCACATTGGGATTCAGGTTTTACATCATTTGGTGTAGAATGATGCGTTCCAAAGAATCGCGTAAAAACCATGCAGTAAAACTGTTTATATTATAATTAATGGGTCCAGGTAGCCTTCTTCTTCTTTTTCAGTCCCAATATTATAATTGCCAAAAACAAAAACAAACAAACACTGAGTTCATGGATTCATTACAGCCAAACAAGCAGATTTTGCTTTATGTGTTTTTGCAAATGCGTGTCAAGAAAGCAGAGAACTTCCCTCAAACCCTGTTATTTTAGGATTACAAACTTAAAAGGCCCAGGATCAGAGATGCAGGCTGACACATATAGCATATGCCTCCAACCCAGCAGAAACGACCCAAACGTTTTCAGGGTATCCATGGTTCTATTATTGGTACCAAATTTGAAGTCTTTTTATTATTTATTTATTTTTTTTTACATTTTCCAACTAAACAGAAGGTTATTCATCCGAATAACTAATTTGGTGGGATGTCATTTCAGTGTAGTCAGAGTGGTGCCAATTGTCATTTGTTATTTCCTGGGTTTGTACTGGCAATCAGCATTCCAGCTAATTTAAATCAATGCTTTTAACATTTCAAACTGGGAGTTTTCATTTTTATGACTCATCATACATTAAATACATTTTAATTGTTGTTCTCTGGAAATTATGATCTATAGATTTGTAGGTACTCCATGTTGCTCATGGTCTCTCCTGGGGATTTAAGCTGCATATGGTCCAGGCTGCATGGCTACCTCCAAAAGCTTTAAAAGCTGGAGCACATCATGACAAATTTGCATGCTGATTGATAACACAGCCATAAATGCAATTAGACAACGATTTTTTAAAAGCAGAAAGTGCACCATTCTTATTTTACAAAAAAAATTGTTAATCCAGATTAACATAATCTATTATCCAGTTTTTAAATCGACCCAACTGGGATTACACAGACATAAATGTTAGGGCGCAAATGATTGCACAGATTAATTAGTTTTGTTTAATTCTTTAAACTTCCATTTGTTCGACAGAGTTAATATCAACCACATAGATTTTGCTGAAACGCATTTATTTGTGCATTTAAAAAAAATAAGTCCATACAGATGGAAAACATGTTCCGGAAGCTCATTCTAGCTGCTTTTTTCTGATTTTCTATGAGTTCCTCTTTCATAAGCAGAACCAATCCACTCCCTGAGAGTTTCTTATTAAAGATCAGCGGGTGGCCCAGCCTTAATCATGTGTGCAAATTCTGCCTCCGTTCTTAGAAAATGACTTTATACATCTGAATCTGTGTGTGAGATGACGCCGCATCTTATTATAGGCTGTTAATTATATGCAAGACAACAAGCCGCAGGCTTGCGCAAATTCTGCAGCTATACGCGGGGAATCTGTTGCGCGTCTTTTTGGAACAGAAACTGCGCAGAGGAGAGGAGCGAGGACAGCCATTTTCTCTGTCGTTGCTCACATTAATGCGGGCTGAGAGCTGTTCCACTTGCAGCAGAGGAGGAAATGGTTGAGCTGCTGCCGCTTTCTTCGCCAAATCATCTCGTTTCCTTCCAAACAAAGGAGGATATCAGCCAGTTGTTTTTATTTTAGTGGTCAGAAAAGACGCATTTGGTTCTTTTCGGGCAAGAGAGCGCCAAAGTGCGCCCTGCACCTTGTAGGGAAATATCCTCTCATTTAATTACTGTCGAAATATCTTTTACTTTGCTTTTATGACACATGGAACATGCATTCAAACCTTAAAGAGGTGACTGAAAGAGCCTCTCAGGTCTATACGTCCAGCTTTTAATGAGTATATTTTACCGGGAGGACTCTATTCAACCATTTTACCATCTAAATGATGGTTTTTAGGTCTGTTCATTTGAATAAAACCAAATTTCTGTTAAATAAAGCACAAACTACTGACTAATCACACAAAAAAAATGTTGATAGACTGACATAGTGAACATGTCACTGCTATAGAAGCTGGTTGTTCTCAGAATGTCATTTATAAGCATTTATGGTGGAAGTAAACATTGCAGTCAAGTTCAAAGCAATGGGGATAGCAGTTGAGATAATTGAAATGATTCACAAGCAGGACTAGGGGTTTTTATAAAGCCAACAAATGGTTGGACTTTTTCCCTTGTGGTCCTATATTCAGATTAAAATACATTTTTAATTTGAGTCTGAAGAGAGTGGAAAGACACAGATCCCATGATGCCCAAAATCCGCTGTGAAGTTAACACAGTGAGACATCATTCTCATCTGCTGGTGGTGGTCCTCTGATTTTATTTGGTCTAAAGTCCATGCTGTCATCTCTCTCAGGAAACTTTAAGGTGTTTTCTGCTGACAAGCTTTATAATTATGCTCATTTCATTTCCCAGCAGGTCCCGGTATCTCACACTTAGAAAAGTGCCAGCACCTGACATGACCCAGATATCAGAATCAGCTTTATTTACCAATATTGAGAGGGTTTGATTTCGGATCCAGGAACCCTTTCCACACTAAAAATAAGTGTAATCATCTTAAGCGAAAATCATAAGAAAACCCAAGCAGTACAGGATGCTTTTTTATATATCTATACCCTTTTTTTTTTACTCCTTAGTTGATCAGTATACCTGCCTGACCCGAGCCTGTCTGAATCTGTGTGGTTTTGTAGAGAAGAAGATATGAGGCATCAGACTCAACAACGCAGATGAGCTCAATGCTGCATCCTGGGATTCCATAACACCTCAGCAGAGACACACTGGACTAACATTGTAGTTCATGCAAGAGAAGCCCCAACAAGTGCATAGAAGTAGATAACTATTAGCCATAATCTGTTTTAAAAAAAATTCTTTATTTTTATTTTTATGTTTTCTGAAAAATGTCAAAGAAATGTGGACATTTTCAAACTGTAAATCCGAATTCAAATCAACAAATGCTTGCAACAACCCTCTGCATGGAACAAATATGGGTTTCACATTTGAAATTAACTTTTATTGATACTTAAACTGATAAGGTGACACCCACTGAACATAGCACAGACTAGCTCTGCACAGTCTGCATGATAATCCTCCAAAAAGACTCCCCAGTTTCTGATATCCCCCAGTATACAAAGAGGCCACAAGCAGTCAGATCACTGAAAAAAAAGAAGGAAAGCATTTTTGGCATTTATCTAATTATATTTAGTAACTTTAACACAATTGTTTTATGTTATCAGGGTAGGACAAAACAATAATGTTAAAATAACTAAATATGATTAAGTAAATGCAAAAAGTGATTGCATTATTTTTTTCAGTGTATAAAATTGGCTTCAGAACCTCTACACATGTTGAGGTCACAGTAGTCCAGGCATTGAACATTACAGATAAAAGCGGTATAAAGAGAATTACACCTTACAGATTTTCTTGCAGAAAAAACAAACAAAACAAAAAAGAATTATTGCAATTAGTATCATGGGGAATCTTCAGTTTTTTATTCTGCTCCTTTTGTTCCCATTAACCATGAGGCTTCAAATGTTATCTGAAAAGGGTTTAAAGTTGCTGCTGTTTTTTTTTCCCCCCAAAGTTGATTGTGCCCGAACTCCCACTAAAAGAAGACCCCGTTAGTAGGTTAAACAGATGCTGGAAACTAAACGGAAGTGACTTGTGCTCAGTTTAAGATCATAGGGGGCATAAATGTATAGAAAGGTTCTGAAACGAAACAATAGGTGATCATGACTGATGGTCACCTTTCTTCTGGTTCTATGACACACATTGACAGTAAAGGTGCTTAATTTGTCTTTATCTGCCCGTCTAAACATGCCTAATGGCATCATCAACATCCAAGCAGCACACATTCATGTTTAAAACAGTCCCAGTCTCTAACACACATACATACACACACTCTCTGACACAGTGTATTGTACCTTGATTTGATATATTTTTTCCCTTACAAAAACTCTCTTTAAAGCCTACATTTATCCAATATTATCCATAGACAGCTGAGTGTATAAATCCAATTATATCCATGAAAAACTTTCTACAAATGTAAGTGCATGTTACGCTAGTTTCATCAATTATTTGATTACAATTTGCAGCTCAGATAAGGCTTAAACTTGAAAATACCAACAGATGGGCTTGTACTTAGAAAATATACAAGAAAAGCAGTAAAAGAGTCTTTCTTGTTGAACTCTTGAGTTTTACAAAATGAAAACATTAATGCCTGATTTGCACATTCAGGAATCAGAAAATACAAATATGTCCTGCAGGTGGTACCCAGCCGTGTTATGCTGTTATGTATTCCTTAAAGGTAACGGTGAGGCAGTTTGCAGTAATGTCTGTGATGACTATATTCCCAAGGCTAGGCTGGAAAGAAGGAAAGGCCTCTTCTTTTTTTGCTTGGTGGGGGGAACCAGACACAGAGTCGACTCGCTCCTCCACTGAGGGGCTGTGTGTCTCAGTCTGGCTCTCTGTTTTTGTGTCTGTCTGTGTTTGTGTGTCGTGTGAATGTACATGTTCCTCGGTTTGTGTCTCCGGCTCAGTCTCGCAAAAGACTGAGGATACGGGCCTCGACTTTACAATACTCAGGTCCATGGGCTCCTCTTGGTCTGCGTAGCCATAGTCCTGCAGTAAAGCGGGACTCAGTCCGTTTTGGTCGAACGCAGGGCTCTGGGAGGGAGGAGGAATAGTGTTGAGAACACTGATGCTTTTGTTACTTATTAACCTCTTACTGCATCCGTGTTCCTCAGCATCTGCATCAGTGAGGTGCCGCTTTAGTCCATGAAGCCCATTCTGGGTACCTTTAAAGTCTAGGGCCCCTCTCTCTGGGGGTACATGTAGTAGGTCGGGCTTAGTTGTCAGCTGTAAAGGCTGATGTTGTGGAAACTGCCCCTCGCCCCCTACCGCTGTGGGTTTATCCTGTTCGGCCACAGTTCGGTCTGTTTGAGTGGATAGTTCTTTCTCTTTGCAGCAATCTCCATTTATTCCCGGACTGGGAGGGGTCGGGTTGTCTTTGGGTTCCTTAGGGAATCCGTTCATAAGGCCAAGCTTTTTGACGAGCTTCATTTTTGCCAGGTGCCTCTCCATGCTGCTGTCTGCACCTTGCAGTGGCCTTTCAGCGCCATCAGAGTCTCCGTGTTTGGTTTTAGCGCTCTGTATTCCGTTTTCCATGTACTTGCTCATGACAATGACAATCCGCCCGTTCTTGTTCTTGTTCTTAACAATTTTTAGTTTACTGCTGCTGACACCGTTGGGATGTGGAGAGGTGTCCTCTTTAGGTTTTATCCTCTCTGGCTCTTTTTGTCCGTTAAGGTCAGCTGGAAGTTTCTTTAGCTCCATAGTAATATCCTTCACTTTAGTCAGACAGCCTGAGTCCTTGTCCCGAACCCACTTTTGCTGCAACACTGCTGGGAGGTTATATCCTTTGTTAGCCAGCTCTGGAGCTTGTATGTCTCTGGGTTTGTTGAAAACAGGCTCTTGTGACTTCAGGTCAGGTTGATACTGGTGATGCTTCTTGCTGTTGAGCTCATAGAAGAACTTCTTGCCATTGGGTTGCTGCTCTGCCTCATGCTCCCTGCTCAGAGGCTGGTACTGGTGAAGCTTCTTATTGTTCAGCTGGAACTGCTGGGACTGGGGGCGTATCATCTGGATAGGGCTGGATTTCTGACAGCTGTCATCTTCCAGGGACGCCTCCTGAAGGTTTGCCAGAAAGTTGGACCTCTTGGCAAATGATGGCACCTGCAAAACAGGAGAACAATTACTCAAAAGGCACGTTTGACGTAAATAATTAGGTGTTCTTTGAATAGAGACTTCCTTTTATCTAAGAAAATCTAATTAATGGCGCATCTATGTCAGAGTACAACAGAAAGCCCATTGCTTTCATGGTGCTGCTACAGAGACGCTAAGATTGGAATGTGTGCGAGGGTTCTTGTGAGGCCCAAATGAGTACACAGTTTATTTCAGGGGCCTTGAGCCCATGTTCACACAGCCCTCCTGCAGTTCCCCTGCAGCTCTTCGAGCCACCAGGCCGGAGATCAGAGTGACATTTCAAAGTGTCTCCTGTGGCTGTGACCTCAGCCTTGAGGAATGTCACTTGTGGCTTTGTGTATCCTCATTGACTTTATCCCATGTGTTACCAAAACACCCTCCTGAGAGGAACAAAGACCGCCTCTGAGGGGGATCCTTTGACCTTTAGGGAGCCTCGATTGATACATTAAATCAACGATTTGCACTTTTTTAATAACAGCTATAGATTTAGGAATCTGGAGGTTAATTAAACTAAAAACAATAGAATAATTTAAATCTGAGTAACTGCTAGTAACAACCAAATGGTACCTCTCATTTCTTACAAATGTATTTACATCCATTTCATATTTTTACTGCTAAAAACACAAGCTTATATCTATTTTCTATGTTTGTAATACAATACAAAGTATCCCAATAAAAAGAGTACACGGTTTTCTTGCTTTACGTCACAAATCTGAGAAATTAGGCGTGTTTTTATAAGCTTAAATCTCCATAGAGGCTGCAAGTCTCTATCTCTGTCAAGCCTCTATAGTTTTTAAAGTTGAGTGCTGCTTACAACTAGTATTTGCTGCGTCAACAGATGCTGTTAACTGATCAGTGGATCCTCTTCCTGGTTAGCCACAGTCAGTTCTGATCAATGGACATGTATTGGTAGGATGCTGTTGTGTCCGTTTTCAAAAGATGGATTGAATAGTGCTATTGAGATGGTATGGATACAGGATATGGTTTTATAACCAAATATTGGTTTAAACTTTCATTGTGTTCTTTGGTATTTGTGATGCTTTTTCTTTTAAATTAACCTTCTAGAAAAAGCCTTCACAGAAAAGCTGGAGTTAAATCAATGGTCTAAATTATTGGACTTCATTTACTGTAAGGTTACTAGAAAAAAGAGGGCTAAACGTACATGATACCACTATTTTCAAATCTTTATTTGTTTGAGTTGGTCTACCACATAAAATCCCAATAAAATACCTTGCAGTCTGATAGCAAACAGGAAAAGTTCTGGAAGAAGGAATGGTCTCAGCGTAATACTAATTCACATTTTTATGAAAATAAATTCTATTTATTTGTCTTACCTGAACAAGAAGGTGCTTAGGCTTGGGTCCTCTCTTGCGGTATCCCATCAGCTGCTCCTGACGTTCCCTGTGGGAGTGGAAAACAGCAGCTAATCAGTCACCGTTGCATGGCAACAAAACGTCACAGATGATCCCTTCAGGTTGGGTCACACTGAGTCAATGCTATAACTCAGAGTGACGCTTTCTTTAGAAAATTGTCCTCAGCCTTCCATTCTCTCTTTGAATCCAAAAGGTGTGACTCTGAGGGCTTATTCTCATCATCCCTTTGGAATAAAGCATGATCTCATGTACCGCTTGGTTGTGCATATCCTACTTGAAGGCGAAGGAAACCCCTGTTTGCTCTGTCTCAATGGGCGCCTCTCCAAGGGTAGTAACTCAACACCGCAGACAGGAGTGATGTCAGATTCCTCCCCTGCCCTCCCTCCCATCACGTCTAATTACAATGACGACTCGGTGTATTTTCATTGCCTGGCATTCAGGCGATCTGGCTCCCCAGAGGGATGCGTAATTAGTTTCAATAAACCCCCCCTCCTCCCCTTTAAACAGAAGACTGGTGATAATTGCAAAAACAGAGGCAGACTTTGCTCTCTAACGTGTGACCTGTACCTTAAAGGGTACTGAGGCTGAGAGAAAAGCCAGTGACAGTTTAACATGCTGCACGGCTGAGAAATTCAATAACAAAGACCAGCAGCTGTGAGGCCACACGCACCGAACGGTGATCATGTAGCCAGAACAAGAACATTTTTATTTATTCTGCTGTGACATTATAACCATTAACATATCACATTATTGGGCATGTATGGGTCTTCCATGTCACTTACAAAAGGAAGCTGTGAATTTGGTCTTCACAGTGCAAAGCGATGAAATGGCCTGAGTTTGAATCCCACTGGACGTGTCTTGTTCTTAAGGAAGTTTTTTTTTCTCCCATGCTCAATACACATCTAATTTGTTTAGACCTGGGCTCATGTAGTACATGATGTCATGCTATGCTGATGATATTCAAATGTCTGATACTTTTTAACCTTAAAAGTATCAGTCCTACACAACTGAATGAAAGGCGGAACGCTGTCTTTTATTTTTGAGCTTTGAAAAACGCAAGTGTTGCAAAATGCCAACACATTGCGTCCCAAATGTGTTGGTGATTTGGATCCATTTTCCACACATTCTTAGGACAGACTTTTACTCATTTGATCTATATGTCAAATTGCTCTTGTCTTTGCAGAGGAATAGTATTAAACTAAGAATGTTGACATACAAATGTAGCTCCTCATTCTTATTATTTATTTTTTATTAAACTTTTTATATATTTTCCCAAGCTTTTTGAATTGATCTCATTTGAGCTGGACTTTCTGGATTTACTCCCCCTTTAATACAGTTTTTTTTGGCTTTGTATGGTTCTTCTCCTTTTCTAAAAAATGGGAAGCTGGCCACCCATTCTAGAGAGAAGATGTTCTGACTAACAAGTATAAAAACATTAACCAGCAGTACCGATTACCATTTCTTTAAGATACAGGTTAGCGATATATAATCTGATGAATCAACACAGATCCTCTTGTATTTCCCTAATCTTCCATTTAAAAACTCTATTAGACAACCTACAGTCCGTTCTTACCCTCATGTTTTAAAATTCTTAGAATCTAAATGGCCAGATCAAACTTTAAATAATACAAGGACCTTGTATAACCCACAAAAAGCCTTTTGGGTTCTTCCTGGAGCCTACCTACTTAGACCTACAGCTAAAGCATTCATTTAGAACTCTGGTCATGGTTCACTTCTGGAATCTCCTGTAGTATAAAAAGGTGTCAAAAAGTAGCTGCTTAACACGGTTGCTTTCTTTGTCCTGGTAACCTGACACACGGATAATTCTAAAATAAACACAACCCTAAATCCAGATACTCTTAGCATCTCTGACTGACAAGCAATGCAGACCAGTCACTGAGGGATCATCCAAGAATCTGGGTTTGAACCAACAAACACACATTAATTTCCTACGAACCAATGGCAGTTAAGGTCAAGATCTGTGACAGGAACCAGAAAGGTGGGAAACTATTCATCTATAAACCAGTTTTTTTATTGTTGTTTTATTTTTTCTTGAAGGTGTCCTTACTTGTGAAGCTGGTTTATCCAACTCTGAACTCACCTATCTTGGAAAGCATCTAGCAGCCTTGGATCCAGTATGTTTTCCTCTGGTTCCCATGTATTGTATCTGCACAGAGAGGAAAAGTGGAGAAACCAGTTGGGAAAAGCTGTCTAAAAAAAAAAGGCTGATATTGACAGGCAGTAAAGTTGTTATTAACACAGAGTGTAGTTTATGAGCCCTCATATCCCTCTTAAAGCAGGTTTGCACATGAGTTAACACGCCGAGACACTTGTCCCTCCTCAATTGGTACACGTGTAATAAATCAGTCACAACTTTTTACGCGCTCAGATTCAGATCACAAACCCACATCTACAGGCGGGGTTTTTTACCATCGCCCCCCCAATTACAGACCTCTAATTGGCACATTGGGGATTGCACAGATCGTAAAACCACATCCATCATCGGGGCCAACGAGCCGGGCGCCCGAGACCAAGAACGCGCAAACCGCCCATCTGCGCGCACCCGTCCACAAGAAATCTCCCATTTGCTCGCCCCTGTTATTTATTTATTCCGATTGCTGATGTTAAGCGATGCTGTTTCCGGACTCACCTTGGAGACCATCCTCTCCACTTGACCAGATACTCGACCCTCCCCTGTGTTTGAGAAATAGAGAGAGAGAGAGAAAGCAAACGGGATGAGATGACTTTACTCATCGCTGCACCGTCACCATTAGAGGAATATATTAATAAAGCATAATAAACATGCAGACAGTTGTATTAAACAGATGTGATAAATCATTCCCGCATGCATGTGCGTAAAAAGCCAACCTTCCTGCTGCGCTTCTTTTCGATGCTCTCCACCGCAAAGACGTGCTCTCCAGCGGCGGGTAGCTCCATTTTCCAGCGTAAGAGAGGCGACTCTGGTTTCTCTTAGCGCGGACACCTGATCTACTCTGTCAGGGCTTCCTTTATTTTTTTCCCCCCACCTCTCTCTCTCTCTCCTGCGTCTTCCCTGATGTAAAGGATCCCCCTCTTACTCCACCTCCTCCTGGTTTAACTGCGCTTCTTCCCTCGCTTTTACCCCTCGGAGACTATCACTCTGCAGGCGAGTTGGGGCTGCAGCACGAAAACACTTCATGCAAATAGCCGAGGGTGTGACGTTTCATCCAAGGGGGTGGCGACTGGGGTGGAGTTTGTTAGCTGCGCTACCTTCAGGGGCTGTTGGAAAAATGAAGAACCACGACTTCAAGCATCTGGTGACAGGTTTTAGGCTTTCAGATAGATAGATAGATAGATAGATAGATAGATAGATAGATAGACAGACAGACAGACAGACAGACAGACAGACAGACAGACAGATCTACAGCATGCCATCTTTTCAGATGGTCCATGGTCAGCTAAATCAGGAGGTGTTTCACGCATGGGAAGAGGCCAAGGGACGACCCAGGACATGCTGGGGGGAATTAATTTTGTGAGTCTCTGCCTTGACTGCTAAGAGGTCTGGCCCCATGACCAGATGATGAGTTTAGCTTTGTCTCCCATAACAGACAGATTAACAGAGACGGGACTGGCTTGCTGCTCAGTGGGGCAGTGGGTAGCACTACGGCTTTACAGCAAGAAGGGTCTGGGTTCAATTGGGGTCTTCTGGGGTCTTCTGCATGGAGTTGGCATGCGTGGGTTCTCTCCAGGTACTCTGGCTTCCTCACAGTCTAAAAACATGACTGTTAAGGTTAATTTGCGCCTCACTCCTTAGGTGTGAGTGTTTGTGTGAATGGTTGTTTGTGTCTGCCCTGTGATAGACTGGTGACCTGTCCAGGGTGTACCCCGCCTCTCGCCTTCGACTGCTGGAGATAGGCACCAGAACCCCTCGCGACCCAAACTGGGATAAATCGTGACAGAAAATGTATGGATCGACTGATGGGATCTTGTACCTTAATTTATGTAACAGATATTTTTGCCAATGCAATTTGGAAATATATTCTGTTTTCAGAAGGTTTACATATATTTAAATCTAAAATTCCTGTTTAGAGATGCTTTTTTTTTATTTCAATCTGAGCTGAGTGACATCTATTAGAGATCCTCTACCTATTGTGTAAACACATGGAAAATTGCTAGAAAGCAAACATTCAAAAAGTGTGGTTAAATGTGGTTGAAAGGTTGTTCTGGTTAAACAAAGAGGATAATCAATTTAGGCAAAATACGTTTTCAGCATGCTGTGGACAATCACTTGCCAACCGGATATATAAAAAGATCTTCTTAAAAGAATCATAATTTATTTTATGACAAATATCATCTTCTCAGCCTTGAGGCTACATTTTTTTCTTTTGTCTGCTGCAAAAAATGGTTTGATTCAGAGAGCTGGCAATACTGTGCTGTTTGCCAAAAGTCAAAAGAGAGGAAGAAGAAAATTTTGTCAAATGACTTCCGAGCAGTTTTTGTTTACTTGTAATTGCTGAATGATTTGATTATATATAGGAGTATGAACTGTTTCCTTAAAACAAATGTCCTTGCTATCCGTTTCCACAGTTGTGTATTTGGTGTCATTTTTTTGCAACACTTGCACTGTAACAGGGATTAGAAAAGCTGTTTTGTCATAGGTAGCTATTGATTACTGTTGTATTCTCATTGTGCAAATAATATACATTTCATATCTGTTTATCGTCTACTGGGAAAGTAATATGCTGACTTATTACTCATGCTACTTAAAACAACTTTCTTTCTTACTTCCAAACAAGTTTTAAGTATAATTAAATAGGGTAATAATAAGGTATACAACAAGTATAGACCATCTTGCTACAACCATTTTGTTACTATATCATACCTTCCATTAATTTCTTTTTTGTGTCTTAATTTAGTTTAAATCCAGATTAACTGCATCTGAAGCTATGGGATTGTTGAATTAAATTAAGTTCTATTTATGCAGCACCAATTCATAACACATATAATCTAAAGGAAATTAACATGAATAATTCAGTCAAGTCATACAGACAAAAGAGTCATTTACTTTGCAGGATTCGCTCCTTCAGGAAGAGCATGTTGCGACAGTAGACTTGCATTATATTGTTGACTCTGTCCTTATAGGTGGACTTCTACCATCTTAAAGAACATTTTCAAAAAGGAGATCATTGCAGTGCTGTTGTACTGAACTTTATATTGCTGGTATTATTCTATTGGTTGGATAGTAATATGGGGGGTCTTTACCTTAGTAATCAAAGGTAAATAGAGGAAGAGATCTTTCAGGTAATACATACTAAGAATGTAACTTACTAAGAGTTACTGTACCTATCAGAGAAGCTTAATGTCTATTTTCTATATCCAAATACTTTGGTCAGATTCCTTGAGGGGTTCTAGTGCCTATTTCCACACTCAGAAACACATTCAGAACTTAGGAGAATTTAGAAAGATAGATTGATTGACTTTATTGATCTCACAGTGGAGACATTTACTCATTACATCAGCTCAAATAGTCAAAAAGAAAAAGGAGGTGCAGAAAAGGTGCATGGGGGTATATACAGTATATAATACCCCTTGTTTTAAGCGGGATTATTATACAGGGTTATTGCACAAAGGGTATTTAGATGGGTATTTATATAGATGGTTAATTATTAACCATCTATATAAATTACTAGTATAATCAATATAAATCTATATAAATTATTAGTATAATTAAGTTAAAGGGGTCATAGAATGCAAAACCGAGTTTACCTTGTCATAGATGAATAATGATAGTTCAGTGAGTGAATTCATTAATTAATTTATTTGATTTAACCTTTATTTAACCAGGAAAAAATCCAATTGACATTAAAAGCCAAATTTTCAAGGGTGTCATGGCCAAGAGGCAGCAAAGTTACATAATAAACAAAGATACATTCAATTAAATGACAGGTACATAAAAAAACATATCAAGTAAACCAATTACAGATTATTGAGGCTGCTTGAAATTCTTTCACTTTCAATTTAAAAGCATTTAAAGATAAAAACTCAGCCAACTTCCAGTTTCTTTGTAAAAAAAAAAAATCCACACACAGGGAGCTGTTTAGCTAAAAGCTTTCTTCCCTACTTCTGTGCGGGCAAAAGGAACAGTGAGCAACAGCTGATTGTTGGATCTCAGGGCATAAGAAGCCATGCTTTTCTGTGTAAGTAAGGTAAAAATGTAAGAAAGTAGTAATCCAAGAAGGGTTTTGTAAATAAAAGTGTACTAATGACACTGCCTTCTCATAGAGAGGGAAGGCCATCCCACCTGAGCATACAGATCACAGTGATGTCATGGCTCTACAGTTTATGATGAACCTTAATGAAGCATGGGAAACAGAGTCCAACATTTGAAGACATGAAGAAGAAGAATTCTTATAGAAAAGGACACCATAATCTAAGACCAATAAAAACGTAGTAGAGACAAGGCGCTTTTTTACTCCCAAAGAAAAACATGTCTTATTAAAAAAGAAGAAGCCCAGTTTAACTTTTAATTTCTTCACAAGTTTATCAATAAAAGGTTTGAAGGTGAGGGAGTCATTAATTTCAAGGTATTTATATTCATGTACCACCTCAATGACATCCCCCTCCAGAGCGGACAATACTGGCAGGGTTTGAGGCACATCCTTAAGATTTGAAAACAACATTAACTTTGTTTTGTTAGCATTCAGAAATAATTCAACATTAATAAATGAATACTGTACGGCAACAAAGGCTTTCTGTAGGGAATAAGTAGCCTGTTCAAGAGGTGACCCAAAGCAATACATAATGGTATCATCAACATAAAAAAGCTTATTAGCATCAGAGAAATTTTGTTCAACATTGTTGATGTACAAGATCAATAAGAGGGTGGCCAAAACAGATCCTTGTGGCACACCAAGCAACCGCATGCTCTAAAAGTCCAATGAGAAGTAGCCTGCATTTTAAAATAACATGGTCTACGGTGTCAAAAGCTTTTGAAAGATTAATAAAGAGTGAAACACAGTACTGTTTTTATCAAGTGCTACAATTATATCATTTATCACCTTCATAGTAGCAGTAATAGTGCTGATTGATATTTAGAAAGGATTTCATTTGAATGGAGGAACTCTTTCAAATGATCACAAACAAGAGAGTCCAGAATTTTAGATAAAGCACATAAATTTGAAATTGGACTAATTGGTAAGAACTGATGGATCACCTCCTTTTAATAAAGGAAGGACCAATGCATTTTTCCAAATAGATGGGATGTCCTTGTTTTCAATTGAAAGATTAAAAAGAATGGACAATGGCTGTGGTATGAAATCAGCTGCCAGTTTTAGGAAGTAAGACTAAATTAAGTCAGGTCGAGGGGGCTTTCTGTGGTCTAATGTTCTTAAAGGTAAAATTAAAAGGCTCTACAACAAAACATGGGCGATTCTGCACAAATATTCCTGCTAGTTGTTTTTTTTAATAGAGAACCAGACGACAAAAAAATGCTGGTTATAACAATTCAACATTTTAGTTCTATCATAAACTGGGACTAAGTCTTTAAGTACAAATGTTGGAAGAGCCTGTGAATTTTAATTAACAGTAAGAGATTTGATCACTTTCCAGAATTTCAGTGGCTCATTGAAGTTTTCAGTGGTCATGGACAAAAATTAATTTTGCTTTGGCCTTTTTAATAAGCAAAGTGCATGTATTTCAAGCTGTCTAAAATATGACCAATCACTTTGTCTTGCCTTGTCCCATGCTTTATTACGCTCATGAAAGCCATTTGCCAGATCTGGAGAAAACCACTGATTTTCTCGCCCCTTTACCTGTAATTTCTTCAAAGGTGCATGTTTATTTATTACTTGCATGAAAATGTCTCTCAAAAAGGTCCAAGCAAGGTCTACATCTGGAATTTGATTTATATATTCCCAGTTCACCATAGACAAATCATGATGAAAGGCTTGTTCATTAAAGATTCCTTCTGCGAACAATACAGGGTTTGCATTTTGGAATCCTAGTGCTTCTACACGCAGCAACCACACAATAATCACTTAGGGCATTACAGAAGACACCCAAGGAAGATAATTTATGAGGCACATTAGTTAAGATCAAGTCAATCAAGGTAGATTTATCTGGACATTTGGAATTAGGCCTGGTGGGAGAATTAACTAACTGGTTGAGATTAATAGAATTACAAAACATTTTAAACTGATCAGAAGTTGCATTTAACCAGCCCCATTTGAAATCTCCTGCCAAAAGCAGTTTGGTGTAATTTAAATGATCTAAAAGCTGTATTAATGAATAGAGTGCCTCTTTTGAAGCAGATGGAGGCCTGTAACACCCAGCCACAGTAATATGTAGCAATTTACCTTTTTCTTCATCCAAGGTAAAAAATTCTAGCTGTTTACCGGCTGACTGAGAACGAACAATCGAAGAACTGAATCTGAAATTAACATAGCAACACCGCCACCTTTTTTCAGCCTATCAGTGCAGTAGACAATATACCCCATAATGTGAATGTCTTGATTAGTAATACACTTAGTAAGCCAGGTTTCTGATATCAAAATAACATCTGCACCTGTTGTTTTCACACAAATCCTGACCATATCCATCTTTGGGAGTAGGCTCCGTACATTAAGACGCACATATTTAAGACCAGGTAGTGACTTAAAATCAGAGGAAACATTGAAGCTCAGCTCCAGGATTTGGTTGCACATTTCCAAGCAATAATAAAAGTAAAACAATCAACAGCCTCTGTTTAGCAAATGATTTACTTTGAATTTTTTTTACATGTAAATGGTGGTACAGAGAAATGATAAAAAACCCCATCAACACCTCTTTTCTCTGCACATGTTACAATAAATTTCCACCATAAAACAGGCGAATTCAAACGAAGCCCCAATGACATAAACTCAGGGATGCTGCCTTATTTTGGTTCTGGCCTGTACTTTTGTCACGCCCCGAAATGTACATACAGTACATAGCAAATAATAATTCTTTGACCCCTTTAAGGTTAATCTAACAATATGTTCTTAGACAGAGAGAGACACACTCAGACCTATAAGGGTAACTCAGTTAACCTAGCAGGTATGTTTTTGACTATGAAAGGAAGCTGGAGTACCTCGATAGAATCCGTGCATGCACAGGAAGAACATGCAAACCCTATGCAAAAACAGTCTGGGGAGACAAGAACTCATGAACTTTTTTGCTGCAAGGACATGTTTTTACCCATATTCTAAAGGTAAGTTGTAGTAGGGCTACTGGTCTAATAGAAATGAAAATCCAAGTAAAAAAAAAAGCAAAGACAGGGGTTTGAGGAACACTATTTTATGCCTTCTCTTCTTTCTTTTGCCCAGAAACATTTTAAATTGGATGAAAGATAGACACTAATCTTAATTTATAAAAAACACATAGGCAGATAAAGTTTTCTAAAAAACAAACAAACAAAAAAAGTGAAACAGTAACTATGAACTTTTTAATCCAAACTTTATCAATACATGCCATTTCCCTCCCTGTAATAGCCTTTACTTGATAAATAGAACTATATGTGAGTGATAGAGTAAACGTCCCTGGAACCTGAAACTATGAGCCTCCAACCTTCCTCATATCTCTTTTCTGGAAGCAAGATTTAGATCTCTGAACAATTGCATAAAAACGAGCCAAGACTGGACCCTGAATGCAGCATCTGTCCCTGCTGTGTCGCTGAATATAAAGCTGCGGTGACTCTAACGTTCTCTTAACCGCGTTGGCCTGAATGCGCTGTTGACCAGTCCTTTTTTAAGGCCTCCTTATTCAATTCTGTGTTAGATCACGTCAGTGCACTTGGTATGTCTATGCTATTTTCAATTTTAAACCACAAGTTATTTTCTGTGAACTCTGGTCATGTTTTACATAAGATAAAGGAATATTAACTTAAGTCACAGACATGATCCTTCCCCTTTAACGTTGAGGACAGGCCCAGCACCGTGTGGGCCCCTATGACTGATCACACATTGATTGATTGGGGGCCTTTTCTGTTATTGGTCCGCTTAGAAACATTCCTCCATCTAAAACTCTGCAGTAGATAACACGGTGATAATGCGGCATAAATCCGAGGTGCCCAGAAGATGCGCATAACAATGAACGCATTTCCATATCTGCTATAAGTCAAGGTCACACAAAGACAAAGCACCAGGAGCAGGAGGGATTTTCTGGTGGATTTTTCTGCGCGTTAAAGTCAAGCTCTTGTCTTTGTGTAAGTCTATATAGGTCACATTGTCTGCTTTTTTGCGGTAGAAAAGGAAACAAAGACACACATTAGAACATTTATAACAAACAGACAATTAAAGAAATTATAGGTCAAGGTCAATTATCTTGTGCGTATTAATTACTCCTCACGTGAGCTTAAGAGCTTGTTTTCTTCTATATTTAAATGGGATGTTTGCTTGAAAAGCAGGGTTCCAACACGAAAACAAACGGGACAGTATTGCATTGTTTTATAGCAGCTCGACCAAATTAAATTCAGCAAGGACAGGGTTAAAACGTACGCGGCTCCCTGCAGGCAGCAGCGGGCTCGGCCTATAGCAGAAAGGCACGACTGTCTTTCCTTATAAGGCAAGGGGCTCAAAGAGGTGCCGGAATATAACTTGAAACGCTCCGCGCGCTGTCGCTCGTTTATAATAAAATCAGATCTGAGCTGCCGCAACCTTGATGGTTAAACACGTGGGGTCCGTTCACAGCTTTCTCTGTGCTGGTGGGAGACGCAGCCGCAGCGCGCGCGCCCGGGGTGGGGGTGTGCGAGCAGCATCTGTTTATTTCAGTGGCGTCACTCCCGAATTGGGGATGATGAGAAGATATACGAGCATAAATTTGAAAAAAAAAAAAAAAAAGGTGTGAACTAGGTCGTGATTCTTAAATGTGCCCTGCAGCCCCTCAACCTGTAACAAACTGGCCGCGTAGCCTGCTGTGATCACATACATCATCTGCTTAAATAGATTTTCACGCAGAGCAACGCGCGTGAAGACAGCAGACACAGCTCTCACGCGGCGGGTTTACAGAGGCAGAACCGTGGCACGTGCTTCGGTCATGGGCACAATATGATACCAACACGTGCTCTGATAGAGGATTTACCTGTGCGGCATCGCACCACCTGCTCTGTCGGTGCAGCGCAATTCATTTGTGTGACATCTTCTCTATAAGATCATCAGAACAAACTGATTAACATCCATTCAGGTGACTCAGAGATCACACAAGTCCGCTTTATTTTGCACAAATAAAGTAAGACATGACACCAGTTTAAAAGAGGAAAGTGTGGTTATGGCTATGAAACAACCAATTAATTTGATTTGAATGTTATCTTTACAGTTCTTCTCTTACACTAATTATTTCTGCACCCATCAACTATACACTGGGGGGGGAAAAAAAAAAAAATTATTTTTTTCTTAAAATAAGTGCATTTGTTCTTGGATTGAGGAGGTAAAGGAGACATTTTGCCAATGGAACAAGACAATTTACACTTAAAATAAGAAAACACATTTGCATTGTCCTATTTTAAGTGCATATTCTTTAATTATCTTATTTCAACAGTAAAAATACTCCTTCCATTGGCAAACTATCTCATTTACCGACTCAAATTAAGGGTAAATACCTTAATTCAAGAAATTTGTACTTATCAATTTTCCAGTGTTTCTGTGTTTCCTGTATATTTCCTGTTTTCTAATGAAGAGTCCCATTACTTTTCGACCTTGAACCATAAGAATTTGCCTTAAACATACCAACTTTAATTTAGTTGTTTAGATTAGATAATGAATATAACCATATAAAGATCTACTAATGGAAGCATTTGGCTGGAGTATTGTGAGATGTTGGGTTTATATTGTCAAAACCCTTTCAGTATCTATTTTCCAAGGAAGCAAGTAGCTCATACTTTTTTTCACTTATTCCCTTACAAGTCATGTAGCTATCTATCTATAATTTTGTTGCATAAAAAATAATACCTATTTTTTTATCTATTCTGACAGGAATGAGAGGTACTTATTGGAAAAGAAGTGAAATAACAATCAAATTCATATATGGCACCTATGAAGTCTCCAGGAGCTAATTTTCATGAACTTAATTCAGTGGATCTAAGGATCCTATCACGCTGCTGCTCTTTGGGGGAGTAAGGACATGTAATTTGTAACATTACATTTCCATGAGATACAATGTTATTCCTGCATCCCAGACTGGTGATCAAACATGGAAAATCATCTTAAAAGCATAGGTTTTTATCTGTTAGTAGCGATTAACCCAGTAACAATGACAGAGAAAATCACAACAGTATAGGGGAGTGAAGGGTGTTTCAAGTTCACATCCAACTGTCCACTGGTAGACTGTCAGGGTTTAAAGAATACAAATAAGTCAACAGATACCTAACGATGCCTTTACTTTTTCATTCTGAGTCACATATATTAATACCCAATAGTAAATGATCAGAAAAGTCGAAGTTAAGGAAGCATGTTTGAAACTTTAACTGTTACTGCTTTTCTGTTTTATAGTTCCATTCCAGGCCTGTTGCTTGAAAAAGTAACACCCTGAGGCAGCAGAGCAGTGCAGTTGCTGACGCTCGTGACCCGACTTCCCAAACTGTCATCACTCTTTCTTCACTGCCTCAGCTGGGACTCACAGCAGCTTGTCTTTTATAGAGATAAATTGAGTGAGTCGCTGCAGCAGAACACACAGGTTTTTAACAGCATTTAAACAGCAGTTTGCTGCTCTCGCCGACGTCTTTATGACAGCTTTGGTGGAGGGTGAAACAAAGGGAGCAGCCTTTAGAGTGTTGTAAAGAGAACACACTGTTTACTTGGGCTTAAGAATAAGAAACAACCCAGACCTTTTGACCTTTTCTGATGCCGCTGTAAAAATGTACATTTTTGTAAAAAATCGTACTTATTCAGTGTGAAAATGTTTATGAGCTCTTCACATTTGATAAATAAAATGACTGAAAATGTAACTTTTTGCTCCAGAAAATACCAGACTCTAAGGTTAACTTCACTAGAAAGCTCATTTTTGGGGGGAAATAAATTTGGAAAAGAGTTCTCACCACCCTAAATCTTAAGCATCAATAACAGTCTAATAAATAAGAGCAACACTATAAAACACCTCTAATATTGAAAGCCATATAATCCTTTATGTCTCAATTGAACGGCAAACTTTACTTCCTAAACATTGGCAGCTTTGCTCATTGTGTATTCTTGAAAGAAAAGAAAAAAGCCAATAGGCTATTACTACATTTTTTTTTTCATTCTGATTGATTTGCATATTGTAAGTTCAGCTCTGTTTATAAAATGATAAAACTATAAGATAAAGTCCTATTTATGAATGTTAAACTGAAAACCCCCCCAAAAAAACAGTGTCTTCCATACAGTTTTTCTTTGTTAAAAAGCTCTAACCCAAATAAATCATCTTTGGAGTAACATTCCTTATAACGTAAGTAATATATATTGGATGTTTGTCTCAAGTAAACTTGCTGATAGTGTTTTTATTATCATTTTAAAAGATGTAATCATGACTACATTTCCCAGGGGGTATAGATATGTTTTCATTCACAAAACACATCTGTTAACAACCTCCAACACTGGAAAGAGAAGCAAAAATTATACTTGAGTTTGAAAGATGTGTGTTAAAGTTAAAAATTGGAAAAAAGGCTTTTTGCAGAGGAGCTTTCTCCCTTCTCAAAACGAATAATTAAAATGTAAAAGAAAAGTTAAGTTGACAAAAACTTGTGGAGGAACCTTGTTTATCTTGTTGTGATGCACAATCAGAAGCAAAGTCATGAGAGCTAAAAAAAAAAAAATCTCAAAAAGCTCACATTCTTCCTTTTAGCTTTGGGCATCTTATGTATATCGGTGAGCTGTGAAATTCTGCAGAACAATTCATTCCTGTTTAAAATATTTTGAATAGTTATTCAACACTTGTTGTCTGCATTGGCATCTTTTGCATTCCTGTTGACTCATCACCACAGGTTTTTGCCTGTCTCATGTTTAAGCTTTTAAAAATGTTCCTGCAACCATAGTTTGTGAAACAGGTTTTGTTCAGGTCTCTTGTTTGATAGAATTTTAAAAATAGCACAAACTGCAATTAGAATTGTAGCATGCTTTTATAGTAAAATACCACTCTCTTTCACAAGGCTATGCAGTTCTATATACAGAAAATGATCATTTCTTTATGACTACACCATCTTGAAGTCTTTCACTGTCTTTGGCTGTAAAAAAAAAAAAAGCGGCTTGCTTCCTTGATGTAAATTACGCTTCTAAGAGACCTTGGACTGATAAATGTGGGGCTGTTAATTGGTGACTTAAAATATGTTGTGAGCACTTTTGCTACAAGTGCTTCCTGGAAGTAAAAATGTGATGGATTTCTCCACATTAATCCAAACTGATCCTTTGCTTGAAACATGGAATCTTTGAATAATTAGAGGAAACTCCAAAAAAAACTGAAGAGGACACAACCAAGTGTATGCCAGAGTTAGATCAGAAAGAAGGATTTAAACATTGAAGTTTGAATGTTTAAATCCTTCATGTTCAGCTTTAACTACAACTCACATTTCCTTCTGGTTTGAGGCAAAGGACAAAGAAAGAGGATTTGTTTGCAGCTGGTGTCTGAGTGTATATCAGTATTTTAACTTCCCCTTTATCAACCTCACTTGTAGCCTTGGCTTAACCACATGTTCTGAAAAATGTAACTGTAAAAAAAGACTATTTTCTCTAAAGGGAATTTGAGTTGCATGCCAGAAGACGTCCTTTAAATGGCAATTTGACAGCTACATTTGTAGTAGTAGTGTGGCTAAACCCTCTGAAGTCATATATAGATTGAATATTGTAGAGAAGTGAGACTATCATAATCACGGCATTGCTAATTTAAGAGAATTGTTGTGGTGAGAAATGGGAGTGGTGGTGGACTTCAGAGAAATGATACTGGTCGCAGTCAGAAATAGAAGTACAGCTTCTATCTGCAAAATGTCGGAATTGTTGGGTTTTTAATTAAATTTTTTTTTTTTAATGGTTCTAGACAGTTGCCATCACGGGCCAACATAGACCAGTGCAGTCGCCCCTGTACTAAAAACAGGATACTAAATCATTTCTTGTGATACTCGCTGACAGAAGATTCGTAACTGATTGTTTCTTTTAATCAATGTAATCTTTTACCTTAATTGTCCCATTGTGGGACGTGGGGACTTCAGAGGCTACAGGCTTACAGATGCATCGCAGCTAAACTACTGAGATGTCCGTCTGCATCTAAAAAGATGTTTTAGTTGTAAAGGGTCAAATAAAAAGATTATGTAGTGATGTACCTGCATTAAGAAATGCAGGTACATCACTTTAAGTCCTGGCTGCATTAAAAAAGGATCACAGCTTTCAGCTTCTAGATCAAGGGTCTGCAGCCTTGGCTTTATGGCTCACCTACTATACTAAGCTATGCGCTATAGTCCTGCTTTTCATATTATTCTTTTGTTATGTGCCCCTCTGAAAAAAATATTTCCCCCACTGGTAAATTAGGTCTAAATTACTGGGTTAATTGCTAATGATGATTTAAGACAATGATGAAACACTGAATTGAACTAAATTGCTGTATGTACAGCTTCATCTCTGCAGAAGTTTTCGATGCTGAATGTATCCTTCAGAGGTGCCTCTATGGAATCAGATTCCACACAGTGTGTTGGCGTGTAACTAATGTGTTTAACCTGCAAAGGTGACAGAGTCAATTTTACTGGATTCATGAAGTCACACTTATTATTTTCTCTTCTGAATGCAACTGGAAGGCACAAAGGAAAAGCCCTGAGCATAAATCTCCGGCACACAATAAAAGGTTCATGGCTCAGTCCTGATATTGACGTTATTTTTATCGGGCTTGTAATGACGTGAAGGTTAATGGGTGTGTATGACTCATTGCTGAAATGACTCTCCTGGGAGGGTGCTGTGCTCAAACCCTTTGAGAAGCCTTGCTTACGTCAGGCAGCGCAGCCTACGCATGATTCTGGCTGCTTACGTCTACAGATTGTTGGAGTGAGACCTGGAAAGATGTGACCCTACATCCCACTGACTCAGATGTGGTTTTGATGACGATGAGTGCCTCCACTATGTGTGTGCGTCAAAGACAGGTAGCAGTGGTGGACAGTGATGGCTCCTTTCATGACTCATAGTTTGTGAGCTAGCAGGACTTTAATCAGATCGGAAAATAACATGGGGTTAACCTAAATGATGAAGAAAACCTATTCAATAAAGTGATGCAGTTGTTTAATGACTCCAATGCAGTCTGTGAAAGTATGGCATTTGATTTCAATATATCTTAGGCCTAAAAAAAGAAGAATGGTTTTATTTCTGGAATTTGTTCCTTATCCCATTGTCTTAGTTGTGCCTTCCTTCCTTCCTTCCTTCCTTCCTTCCTTCCTTCCTTCCTTCCTTCCTTCCTTCCTTCCTTCCTTCCTTCCTTCCTTCCTAAAATATTTGTTTTTACATTCTAACACTGAATCTGTTGGCAGTCAGTGGGGCAGGATAGTTTGACATTGCAGTTAGCAATCTTGCCCTCAGCATGTACTGTGCCACAACAATTGGTCATACCTTATCTGTTTAGCCCATCCAAACAAAAAAGTCCTCATTTCAAGAGGAAAGGTGTCTCACACAGGCTGTTCCCTTGATGCAGTTTGGCAAATGGCACCATTGCTTTTGTTTTAAGGTCTGCTGCTCCTCTGGTGTCAGTGGTGGCAGTAGAAAGTAGCACAATTATGTATCTGGCAGAGAATGGTGGAGCTGACATGTGTGTTGTTAGCGGGGAGGCTGGAAGAGAGACCCAGACAGCAGCTAAGAGCGTAGATCTGGAGCCGACACATGGTTTCATCTAATGAACCGGTCAACAGGTCAACATAAGCAGGGTGAACAGATCGACCAATTGTGGGACAATGAGTCTGCGTCGATAGGACAGTACCTCACATGTTTTCTTTGAAACTAGTGCAATAGAGATGCCTTAAATTAAGGGAATCTAATTAAATTTTACTGCACAGGGTTTTCATTTTATAGTTTAGTCCTTTAATTGTAGAAAATAAACAGATATTTTGAAATTTGAAGGAAACTCCTTTCAAAAGCCTGGTTGCTTTTACTCAGTCTGTAAACATAGATGCTGGTCAATTGGTAACATAAAACCCTTCACAAATTTTATCTCATTTTTTTTTTCATGTTAACCTTTACTGTGGTTTTTATAAGTGTCCTGTAATACACCTATTTTGGTTTCCACCGTTAATTCTGGTGAAGTACAATTTGGAGTTTAATATAACCGCAGAATATAATATATATTATTATATAAAATATAATTCTATAATAAGTATGAGCCAATGATCCCTTTATGAAAACAGGTTTATCTTAAGAGGTAAAACACTGTAGAATGGACCAAACATTTATGCCAGTTGCAGATATACTGCCGAACAACACAATTTCAGAGATTTACCAAGAAACAGTGAGAAACATTTGAGACATTTATAAACAATTTTGAATAGATAAGATGTTTATAAGTCAAGAATTTCTTCATCTTAACTCCACTCAATCCATAGATACCACCTTTTTTGTAAAGGAATACCTTTATAAGATGTTGCACTTTTACAAAGAGGTTTCCTGAATACTTTTTAGAGCTTTTAATATATATAAATAAAATACAAAAGTGATTTTTTAAGAATGCAATTCACATATGGTCTTCAAAATAAAATAACAATTACAGACTGTAGAATGGATGGATGGATGGATGGATGGATGGATGGATGGATGGATGGATGGATGGATGGATGGATGGATGGATGGATGGATGGATGGATGGACAATGAGATGGGTAATAAAGTGTGGAAATGCAAAACATTTCTCATGCTCCATTGTTTTCAACTATGAGCTGGAAAGTAAATATCTAAAAATCTAATCAGATCCTCTAAGACTGTTTAGGTGTGTATGAACTTTTTATTTTCTAAAAAAAAAAAGTGTTACAACCACCAAAGAGGTATAAAGAAGTCATTGATCCCATAATTAACACAATGAAGAATTATTTTGATTTACAAATAAACAATTCCAGACTGGCCATGGATAGTGCACCATGCCTTAATAAAACCCCAAACAGTCAAAAGCAAATTAAAAAGAAAAAATCATGAAAAAAAAGAATAAAATACACTTTGAAAACCAACGTAATATAAACAAAATATATAACACAAAACAAATGTCTCAGGACTTTGAAGCTCAATCACTTTCCCAGAAAAACCACCTCCAGCATGATTGATATATGACAGCCATTTATATTGCATTTTTAATTACTGTTAGATCTGAGTTCCCAGGGAGGGTATTAAATCATGTAATAAATATAAAAAGTACAAGGTGTGACCTCATGTTGGGAGTCTTTGTGAATAAACCTGGTACCTGATTTCTCATTGCATCAGGTTAGAAAATAAAACACCCTGCTTTTTCACAACATATTCAAGAAAATAACAATGCAATTTGATTTATCATTTGTTTGTTTTTAGTTGAACTTGAAAATGTGCTTGATAGCAGATCTGATGTTTAACCCAGTTTAGTTTTCTCTGCCACGTTTTGTTAAAATTAAGCATAAAAGTTTTTAAAACAGAAAACCAACATTAATGTATAAAAATATAAAAAAGACTTGTTCTTAAACCTTTCTTTACTAATTCTTCAGCATGTTTTGATGCAGCTTGGCTGAAAGCTAGCCTTAAAGCTGCCCACATGAGAGGATGCCGATATGGGAGCGACCTCGCCTCTAGCTCCTCTGGCTGCTGTGTACCAAGCTAAAGCAGCTGGAAGCTAGAGCTCTGCTGCCGGCTGCTGAGACACTGGCTTAGAGATAATGGCAGGAAGGAGCTATGTGAGGAGGGAGAGAAAGAAGTGGAGGAGGACAGCTACTATCGCCCTCAGCCCTCAGGATTTAGCATCCCTCTAAGTCTATCCAAGGTGACAGCGAGAGGCATGTCAGTGTTTGCTAAGCCCTTGGTGCGTAAAGGGAGAAAAAAGGGGGTAGCAGCAAATATTCCCACCTATTAGCTTGTGTTTATGCTATGTGCTAGTGTGATCATGTTGTGTAAATGTTAAGAGCGGCCTGCAGCCATTCTGACGGAGCTCTGCATGGCATGATTACGGCTGAGCCATCCATCTCTCAGGCAGACTCCTGCGGTAACAGCAGAGCAGCGGAGGCTGGTGGGATGAGAGAGATGGGGTCTCTGAGAAAGGCTGGGGGGTGACTACTGCTGATTAGCTGGTAGCTTAATAACACGCCATGTTTTCAATCTCATCATCATTATATGTCCTGCGGAGGACTGGTGAAAATGAAACAGTATTTTGGATTGTTTTAGGAAAATAGGATATAACATGGCTGTGAAACATGCCTGTGAGCTGGGGCATGAACGTCAAATCCAACCACTTACAAAATGTTCTACTTGAAGAGCGATAAATGACATCCACTGCCTGGAATGATCCAAAGTGCTGTTTGGGACCTTTAGAAAGGAGATGATTGTGGCATAGTCAAGTAAGAAATGTAAAGAGAAACAACAGCAAATAACAGAAGTAGAAAAGTTGTACTCCACCTATTCCTATTTAAACCTCATTCACTGAAAAATAATAATACCCCTGCGTTATAGATTCTGAAAGGCCTTGCATCAAAAAGTACTGCACAAAATCAGTGCAATAAGTGCAATTCAATACCTCGGCTCCAGACGTCACGCCCCCTCCACAGACGCTCCGCTGCACCTCCCTCAAATTGTAGCTGACCGCAGACAGTGCCGCAGACAGGAGGCCGGCTTGTTTTGTTTTTATGACCGAAATTGCTGAAAACAACTCGTGAAGTTTGACCAGCTAGAAGAGTGAGGTGTGCGAGAACGCTGGGACCCTTTTTCCACCTGGATCTCCGCTCTTTTTGGCCCTCATCTCCCTCCATCGTCGGACTAAACTCGCCCCCCACTTTCTCACCGTATGTCGGCCGTATCTAAAACCACAGTGTGTAGCACAGACCATACTTCAATATTGAGCATAATTTAAAAATGTCTGTGTCAAGCTCACTGTGACACACTGCTGCAAGAGTATAACCAGGAAGCGAGGTAGGAAGGCAAGATAGGTTTAGCACCACCGCAGCACGGCAGGGAGAATTACGCCCAGGAGCAAATGGATAAAAATAGACCGGAGGAAAAAAAAAA
>NW_015150579.1:1156546-1158758 GCF_000732505.1 Cyprinodon variegatus
TCCATCCATCCATCCATCCATCCAGACCATCCAGTCCCACCAGCATGTCCTGGGTCTCCCTCTGGGTCTCCTCCTGGTGGGACAGGCCCAGAACACCTCACCAGGGAGGCGTCCAGGGGGCATCCTAACCAGCCACCTCAACTGGCTCCTCTCAACGTGGAGAGCAGCGGCTCTACTCGGAATCCTTCCCCAGCTAATCTATAAGGGAGTGCCCAGACACACTATGGATGAAACTAATTTCGGCCGCTTATATCCGAGTTCTCGTTCTCTCGGTCATGACCCAAAGCTTATGGCCATAGATGAGGGTAGGAACGTAGATCGACCTGTAAATCGAGAGCTTTGCAATTTTGACTCAGCTCTCTCTTCACTACAACATACCGGACAACGCCCGCTTCACAGCAGACAGTGCACCAATTCGCCTGTTGATCTCCCGCTCCATCTTCCCCTAAATTTGGGATTCCTACACTAGAAGCAGTACATCCTCCCCAACCTGAAGAAGGCACTCTACCCTTTTACATTTTAAGACCATGGTCTTAAAATGGTAAATGACGCCCTGATGAAGCCAACAGAATCACGGCATCTGCAAATAGCAGCAAAGCCATCCTGACTCCACCAAAATGGATCCTTTCAACACCTTGGCTGCACCTAGAAATTCTGTCTATAAAAGTTATTAACAGATTCGGTGATAAAGGGCAAACAGGATAGTCTGAGCATAATGAGGCAGCTCCTAGTTATTTAAATTTTCACATACCCATAAGTTATGGGCGAGGAGGAGGAGTAGCAGCAATCTTTCGGTCTGACTTACTGATTACTCCAAAGGCAGTTAATAATTTCAACTCTTTTGAACATTTAACCCTTAGTTTCCCTCATCCAAATTGCAAAGCAAGAAAACCTCTTCTTTTTGGATCATCCTGCAGGTCCTTACTCTGAAATTTTAGATGACTTTTTAGAATTCCTTTCTGATTTGGTGTTAAAAACTGACAAGTTCATCACAGTGGAGCATTTAAACATCCATGCTGACATTGAAGGTGATAGCATAAGAGCAGCCTATAATGCTATCTTAGATGCTATTGGCTTCTTTTAAAATGGGAATAGTCCCACACATCATCATCTTCATACCTTGGACCTTGTTCTGACATATGGCATACAATGTGAAGAAATAACAGTAGTTCCTCACAAACCTGCCCTCTCTGACCACTTTTTATTAACCTTTAGGATTACTTTAACAGAGTTCTCCTCCCCCAAAAGAAGGTTTTACTTTAGCAGATCATTATCAGACAGTGCACTTATAAATTTGAAAGAATCTGTCTAACTTTCTCTCTCCTCTATGTCACTGAGCAGTGCTGCAGAGGGAAAAATCTTAGTTTGTTTCCCTTCACAGGTGGATGATTTTGTTGATGGGGTTGCTAGTTCTCTGCGTACTACCTTAGACAATGCGGCCACTTTGAAAAAGAAAAATGTTAAGAATAGAAAGCCCTTACTTTAATGACGAGCTGGGCACTCTGAAGCAAATTGCTAGCAAACTGGAAAGAAAATAGTGCTCCACAGGCCTACGGGAATCCTACCTAGTGTGGAAAAATAGTTCACTGCTGTATAAGAGGACCCTTTGTAAAGCAAGCGCAACATATTTCTCCCCATTAATAGAGGATAATTAAAGTAATCCTAGGTATCTTTTTAATACATAGGTATCTAGCTAATACATAGCTCTGTTGAACCGTCCATCCCACCTGCTCTTAAGAGTAATGATTTTATGTAAATAAGATTTATCTGTTTATGATTTATCTGTTTAAAAATAAGATCATTAGCAATCCTCTAACTATGATTGGTTTCTCTCTGGAAGGTGAGGCAGCATCTGAGGTAGCCATAGAATCTGAACAGGGTTTAGACTGCTTAGATTCATCTAAGCCTTCAACTTGTATGTTAGATCCAATTCCAACCAGGTTAGTTAAGGAAGTATTCCCCTTGATCTCATCCTCCACTTTAGATGTGATTAATCTGTCTCTGTTAAAGGGATATGTGCCAAAGGCTTTTAAGGTTGCTGTAATTAAACTTTTACTCTTGATTCAGATGACTTTGTCAATTATAGACCTATATATCCAATCTTCCTTTTTTTTGTAAAATTCTTGAGAAAGTAGTTGCCAAACAAGTGTGGGACCACTTACACCATAATGAACTTTTTAAAGAGTTTCAGTCTGGCTTTAGAGCTCATCAT
>NW_015150579.1:1160442-1181782 GCF_000732505.1 Cyprinodon variegatus
GTTAACCAACACAACCCGACAAAATCCAGAGCCTTAAGGTACTCAGGGCGAATCTCATCCACCCCCGGGTCCTTGCCACATCAGTGACCTCAGCACCAGAAATGGGAGAACCTGACCTGGAGCCCCATGGCTCTGCTTCCTCACTGGAAGACGAGTTGGTGGGATTAATGAGGTCTTCGAAGTACTGACACACAACGCCTCGAGTTAAGGTCAGCAGCACACCACCCTCACTATAAATAGTGTTGGTACTACACTGCTTCCCACTGAGACGCTGGATTGTGGACTTGAATCGCTTTAAAGCTGTAAGGAAGTCTTTCACCATGGCGGAACATTTGCCACACCCAAGTTTTTGCGTCAGCGACCAGTTGAGTCAAGTGCCACTGTGACTGCTGGTACACATCAGCTGCTTCCGGAGTCCCACAGGCCAATGAAGGACTCCTTCAGCTTACCAACGAACAAAAAGCAAAACACGAGGTGGCGATGATGTTAAACACCTTTTCGCTTATAATATGAATATTTCAGTTTGTTAGGTAGCAATTAGATTTCATGCTGCAGGCACAGACTGCAGAACACTGGCCATTCCAGTTATTTTGCTTTTGTTTCGAGTATGAAGTTTCAATTTAATTATCCAAAAATGACATCTGAATCATACTTTGCGTTAGCTCACTGTATGTGCATGCAATCCACCCCGGTGGTGCCCTCGGCCGGCTCATTGCTCTCTTAACATCAACTGCCAAGTGAAAAAAAAAGCTTTTGTCTGACTTTCATGATTTTTTTTCTTTCATTCCACAAAAGGGGATGCAAACATTCTACCAAAAGGAATCCCCTTTTTACATCCACCATATTTCACACACCAGTTGGGATATGTTTACTAGAGGAGGTGATGGGAGATGGTTAGAATAATATATGGGACAATCCTGAGACTGAGGTGGAGTTTCACCTTCCTGATCCAGTCAAAATCTATTATTAATTAGAACCAGGAATTCAAATAGTTCTGCCCAAGATGGTTGCAATTTGATAAGGCTAGTTTGCAAAAAGGACAGGGAAAAATTTAGTCTTTGAATTTACAGAATTGGTAGATGCGTGCCTTGTCTATGGTTCTATTTACCTTTACATAAAACCGCAGCAAATTACAGATACATCAGTGAGCTTTGTCCATCAGATAAAGAATATCTTTTCAAACTAAAAACCTTCATGCAGGTGTAAGACCTACTTCTCATTTAGCCAGCATTTCTGTATTGAAAGTCTGTCTTTATTGGTCTGCTATGATACTTTAATTGAAATGTCTGGTTTTCACTGGCTTTAAGCAGAAAATCAATGCAATTAACCAAAACGAGGCTTAAACATTAGTCTGCGTGTAACTGATCTATATAAAGTGTTTTACTCAATAAATACATGTAATTAAATATATTAGCTGTTCAGTAAAATTCTAACTTATTAGGATGCACCAGTGCACTAGATTTGTGGTTGTAACATGGCAAATTATGAAAGTACGAGGGTGTATAATAATGTAGGTTTGAGTTCATTTTTCAAATCCATAGCTGCAGAAAAGCAAGGATTTAAATTCCAAGCCCTTAGGTTTGTATTTTTTAGAACATTACACTAGAATTCAAGACTGTGGTCTAACTGACTTTATGTCATCATTTTAATGCAAATAGTCTGTTTTTGTAGCATGAGTGTTGTGTCTTATTTCATTAAGCCGCAGCCATTCTCTCTATGATGAATGTGATCGTTGCACGTTAGTGACTGAGTGTCGTGCTTAGCTGGATGAATGGCATTCGTAGCTCTGCGTTTTATGCCTCATTGCTTCGTAATGAGTCTCCTAGTGTCATTGTCAGCAAGTGCAGTGAAAGGGAGGATCTTTATCTCTGTTCATTCCCGCTCGTAGTTTTTCTCTCTGTGTGGTGCAGCAGCTCGATCATTTTTTCCCCCCTCTATGCTCATCCTTCCAGCCTTTCTTCACATGCCCCCTCCCTCTCCTGTTACTGCCTCTCCAGAGCTACTGAAGTGGGGGATGGGAGATGGTGTAAGGATGGAGAATGGTAGGGAAGGAAAGAAGGGGGAAAGGAGGGCGGTATTCTGCAGGTTGCCACAGCGAGTCGATTGCATTGAGCCACTTGGCTGCTGCACCATTTCTCTGCCCTTCACCTGATACTCAGAGGAGAGAGACAGAGGACGGCGGATTGTGGATCTAATGTTTACAAGGCCCCTTCCTCCCCAAGCTACTGTTGCTATGCCTGCCAAGCTTTCCTCTCTGCATGGGCCTCAACAAAGCCTGAATTAAAAACAGTGTCAGATTTACCAGTAGAAATTGGAAGCTCATTTTGAAACAATAGCTTATTGATTCTAGACAAGCTGCTACTTTGTAGAAAAAAAAAAGAGTTAGGGTAAGCCTGCTAATTATAGCTAATTTTTAAATATATATTTCTCTTAATGTAAACCAATCATTTTGTTTAAGGCAGCAGAAGGAAACAAGATATTTCTTTATTTTCTTCTTTTAAAATTATTTGAGGATAAAGTTTAGCAACAGAAAAAAAGGTGACATTAGTTGGCGATGATGTTAAACACCTTTTCTGATATAACATACATGTTTCAGTTTCTTAGGTAGCAATTAAATTTTATGCTGCAGGCACCGCCTTTACAAAACTGGCCATTCCAGTTATTCTGCTTTTATTTCCAGGATGAGTTTAAATTTAATTATCCAAAAATGACATCTGAAGCATACTTTGCATTAGCTGCCTGCGCTCCACCCCGGTGGTGCCTTCAGTCAGCTCATTGCTCTCTCATAATCAACTGCCAAGTGTAAAAAATGCTTTTGTCTGACTTTCAGGATGTTATTTCTTTCCTTCCCTAAAAGGGGATGCAAAAATTCTACCAAAAGAGTCCCTGTATTATATCCATAGTAAATATCTCTGTATCTTAATGTAGACCTTTGGTTAATTAACCAGATCAAATTACACATAGACCCTCTTTCAATATCACCTCTCCTTCAATGTATTGAAATATGAATGAATAATGTAACCATATTGCAATAAAATGTTTTCTCTGTTTACTTTAGTATAGCAATTTAGTTTACATATTTTTTAAATCAAAGTCCAATTTTCATGTAATTTTTAGATTGATTTGGAGGTTCCCTGTGTAATTCAAACCTGTATTAGTTCATTAAAAGAATTAGGTGGATCAGTATCATTTTGGATTCACCATCAAACATTAGTTACCCCCGAAAAATTATTTTGATATTCATTTCTTGAATAATGAAAACAAAGAAGCTAAAGTTTTAGCTGTAATTTTCAAACTATTGTTTTCTTACACCTAAAGTTCAGGGGACATGGGAGTGGTAGCCTACAGTAGTTGTTACGGCATAGAGCTTGGAATCCTGAGGTTCTGAGTTCAATCCCCACTCCCACAGACTGCCACTCTGGGGAAAAAACCTTAATCACACACTGCTCCCTGGGCACCGCACAAGGGCAGCCCACTGCTCCCCAAGGAAATTGGTTAAATGCAGAGTTAATTTTATTGCTCTGTACTTGTGACAGTGTAATGACAATAAACCACTGGAAAAAAGGAAATAAATAAATAAAGCTGAAAGAAAGCAATATGAGTCAAATTTTCTTTTATATTTTTCTAGCAAGAATGTAAATCTCCTTTCACCCCTGGATAAATGACATATTGTAAGTTTCAAAAGTATTTCAGTTTTGTTTGCAGTTTATACAAATATTTCTGTGCAGGTTAGAACTTATAGCAGCTCTTAGGATGATATGTCACTAGAGATGACTAAGTTAAAAACCAGCTTGACTAAAACAAACTGTCTTAAATTTTGGAGGAAACTAGGTTTATGTTATCTGGAAAGAATAATGGAAAGATAGATGTAAAATAGAGAAAAAATAAACAAATAATAAAGAAATGCCTAACTGACGATTAATGATTTATGAGATAAAAAAATGGTTAAATCCGGTTAATTGATAATGTCCACTTAAAATGAAGTTCCTTCAGTGTTGTAATGTTACCACCGCTGTTTATCCTTATGCAGAGCCTCTGTGGTGTTCACAAGAGAAGTAATGCCAGATTGGAGGCACGCTGAAGCAGAGTAGAAACTGAAATGCTGTTAAGAAGCATGGTAGATGGAGAATGCCCTGTATTTATGGAAACTCTTTTTTTTAAGAAAAAGGCAGATTATTAATTGATCGTTAGTTGATTATTTAGATCAATCAACTCAAGATTAATTATTTATTTGATAGCTTGAATCTCTAATTTAAAAGTAATATAAAAGAAATAGAGTTAGAACAAATAAAAAAAATAAATTCTTAGGTGTGATTATTGACTAGAAGATCTGCTGGAAGCCTCACATTAAACATCTCCAAACTAAATTATCTACAAGCACCAAAATTCTTATTAAAGCAAAAATTTTTTCTGAATTATAAAGCATTACCCATTCTCTCCTGTTCACTGATTTTAACATTTCCTAAGCTATTGCATAAAAGTCTAGAGTAATACCTAAAGGACATCACTCAAACCATTATGGATTCTGTTATTTTCTCCATCATTAGCCCCTGGATAACTGTTAACGGAGCTGGAATAGACAGCCTGTATTCCTGATGTAAGTGAAAGGTCTAAAATGATCTATAAAAAGATATTAAGATGTGAATTGTGAGATGTGACAAGGGTGGACATATGTATGTGTTGACATAAAAATTGTTATTGAAAATAAAAAGTTCAAAAGAAAAAAAGCTATAGGTGTCGAACAAATATGAAAAGAACGATGGGGCAGTTTAGGAAAAAGTTTAATCTGGTTTTCTAAAAAAGATGTAAATTAGACATCAATGGCTGCTCTTAGTCACTGTAGATGCGTGCATACTTAATTTTGTAATGGTTGTGTTCGTATAGGTGATAATTGCATTCAATAATATATATGGGGTAATAATATAACTAATTACACACAATGTTTTTTTCTGGATTGTCTGAAATGAATGCATGAATGAATGAATGAATGAATGAATGAATGAATGAATGAATGAATGAATGAATGAATAAATAAATAAATTAATTCATAACATGACATCCTCTCTGCTGTCTACGTATAATTTTAATAAACAAAATAATTAAGCCCCTCCCAAAAAAAAGTCAGTATAGAAAAGACTTTGATCGATAGACCTTTGGTTATCTTGTAACTTTCCTACAGCGCCTCTGTACTCAACCAGCAACCTTTAGTCATATAAAAACTGTTGGGGGTGGAAATTATATATTGAGGAAATGTGGTCTGTTTTTAAAGATGCCCATTAAATGATGTCAGCAGGCTGTTTTCAGCTCAGGTACAGGTCGTGATCAACCCACCTTTAGGATATTTTACTGCAATGAAACCTGTGTTTTTAAACCAAGAGGGCTGCTTCCTTAAAAGTGCAAACATAGACTAAAGCAACAACTTCAAAGTGAACGATTTGAAGACAGAATAACAGATTAATCTATATTTATGTCAAAATGAACTAAAATAAAGCTGCTGATAACCTGTTTTATCGCAGGTGAAGGCAGCTCATTAGTAGCTGTGTTTCTAGCTCTAATTTTACTCAGGCTGCATCTTGTTTCACATGCATGCAACATTCATTAAAGGGCTGTCTGGAATTTATCCTGCATGTATCTTGATTTTAAATAAAGAATTTTAAGTATTACCCAAAACCTTGCTTTATTCTCCTTTTCAAAATTAACCCAGTAATGTTTGAGTTTTTTTTTTTTTTTTGCTATTGCACCATAGAAACTTAAACTTGACTATTTTAATTTGAACTGTGTTGTGAACTATTCGTACAAGAACATTCATAGGCTGTGATGCGTTCAATTTACCTCACCACTGCCAGAGACAATAAACTTCTAAACTTGTGGCTTTTGCAGGTCATAAAACAAACTATTTATTTTTAACTGCAGATTATTTTTTTCAATCTAGAGACTGCTAACTATATTTACTGTTACCAGAAACAGAAGCAATCATAAACCCGCTACATATTTGAGGAACAACACAAATAAACCTTTTTCTTATCATCATCAGTGCGTCATAGGGGAAGAGAGGAACCAGAGCATGCTGTGGCGGCATGATGCTGAATTCATTTTCTGTGAAAACTTCTCATCTGTGTGTGGAAATGCACACTTGTCTGTATCATTGCTCTTCCTGTGTACCCACATCATACATTTGAATATATTATTTTTTTCTATTAAGAGGTGTGCTAGCTGTATTCTGATGATATGGAATTGTATTTGCAACTGTGAATGAGAGAAACTGAGGGAGACTCTCTGCTGTCCAATGTCATGCAAATTACAACCTGCGGGAAGATGTTAGAGGAACAAGGCCATTGATTGGAGTACCTTCTACCGTTGTTGCGTTACACTCAATGAAATCCCCCTGGGGGGAGAAAATTGTGCTTGTAGTGATTGAATTTTAATGTTTTTGGAGGGTGAAACGCAATGTGGAGCAAAGGAACAGAAACTATGAACAAGAGAGGTAATGAATCAATGAATGTTAATGAAAGAAATCATACTGGAGCTGCAATAACATGGCTTCAAAGGGGAGTCATAATATATATTTTCTTGCTTTATTTATCTTTAATTGACTCTTGTTAAGAACCAAAGTGGAAGTAGGTAGTTTGCACTATTTCCTTATAGCACAGTGGTTTGGTTTCAAATCCAAGTTAACTGTGTTAGTGGAGTTTACATGTTTTCTGTATGGATGCATGCGTGTCCTTCAGCTACCTTTTATATTCTGAGAACTGAACAAGATAGGGTATTTCGAGATTCTAAACTGTGAATATTTCCGTTTGCTGCCTGGTGTCTGCAGATAATCCGTGTAAGACTCTTTTCCTTCTACGCTTTCTGATTTGTGTAAGTTTTGAAATGTTTTGGTGCTTTGAGTAATGCTGTACTAAAAATAATAAATTAACAATGATACATAATGATAAATACATATTCAAAATAAGAACAAAATATTATAGTTAAGGAAATATAAAAAGGAACAAAGAGCAAAGGCTTAATATGAGTTAAAAGCAAAGGAATAAAAATATGCCTTACAGTAATGAGGTACTTCTAATATGCAACGGTGAAGTTGTCGGGGGACTGGCAGCCTAGTGGTTATGGCATTGCTCTTGGAATCCCCACACTGCTCCCGGGCACCGCACATTGGCAGCCCACTGCTCCTCAAGGGGATGGATTAAATTCAGAGAGATTATTTCGTTGCTCTATACTTGTGACAGTGTAATGATGATAAAAGCTAAAAAAAAAAAAGATGGAAGAGCAGCAACACTAAAAACTGTCTCATCTGGGCTAAAGTTTAGTCTCACAGGAGCAGCTGATCTGCTGACCTGCAGCAACAAGCTGGAGAGTATGGGGGAGGGAGGTCAAGTGGGAACAGACCATGCAAACTTTTAAAAGCAAATACAAAAATCTTAAAATGTACTACAAAAAATGCACACAGACCCAGTGGAGAGAAGCCAGGATAGGAAGAATGTCATCCCACTTCCCGACTGTTGTTGTAATAAAGGCATGATTATAATTTTTAAGTATTGTTTGAAAAGAATCAGCGGTGTCTTTACCAACAGCTTCAGTATAATCTAGTTTCCATCTAGTTTCATCATGTGATATATTACAGAAAAGACTCATTAAACTACCCAGAAATTAGAGCTACCCACAGAACAGGTTAAAGATGACCATATCTAATGGCAACTAATGAATGAGTCATTCAGTATGGATTCCTTCTAGCAGTGGCCTTTAAGCACTGCTGCCTCCTTTTCTACAGCCTTGCCCTTATCCTTCTCTCCAAAGACCTACTCTTTCTTTGCCTGTTTCCACTCAGACCCATTGAAGCCTTTTGATAGGAGGGAAGATTTTCTTTCACCAGACATCTTGCAGCCCTAGATGGAAGGAGAAGAAAGTGAGAGATAAAATGTGTCAAAGACAAAATAAGATCATCTTATGGGAAAGACGAGTGTGGACAAATGCAATTTACCTACACAAATTGGTGTCAATATCTAACCTGAAACCTGAATCTAACCTGCAAAACGATAATTTGAGAATAACCAGAATTATATGTATCCATACTGTGTAAAAAAATCACTTCCTAAAGGCTTTTCCTTTAGTCACATTATCCTGAGGATTCGCCATTTACAGGGTTGGCTACAGATGAATGAGAGATGGAGAGGAGGGGATCACCAGAGATGAAATGCCAGCATTAGATCTTCTTAAATACGCATTAGAGTGAGAGACAGTGAAAAAAATTAGATTTGATTCGGGAGGAGAATTTAAAATTACTCTTGAATTTAATTTTGAGTCAAAGAGCTGCAGAGAGACACAGATACATGGAGATGGGAGGAAACTGTTAACGCTAAATTATCAGGAGTGGACCTGAGAGAAATTAGATTTGATTCAGAGTCTAAAGGAGGAAAAATGGGAATTACCGTTTAGTTCTCTGGCAAATGTTGCGGCTGGAATAGAAAGGGAAAAAATGGGAGGAAAATAAGGGGGGGGGGGGGGATAAGAATCAGATGGAAAGAATAAAGGCATAGGATTTCTGTTGTTTTTTTCAATTATTTCACTGATTAACTTGTAACGTCTATATACTTACAATTCCACAGCAAATGAATAAATAACCACAGCACCCTCTATAATTACTGGAAGCACTGGTGAATGTGTACTACAAGACATAAAGTGAACTGATTCTTAGTAGCACCTGCATAGAACTTTTTAGAAATATCCAACCTCTCATCTGTCTAAATTTTTCCTGTGAATCACAAAATCACATTAGGAAATAATGGACAAATAGAGTTCCCCCTATCTAAATATTAAAGATGTAGCTAAAAGTGTTTTGCAAATCATACTTTAACTTAAACATGTTGATCAGAGTGTCAAGAAATAAAAAAATAAGCCTCCGGTTTACTGGTTTATTATCCATTTTAGAGCCTTAATTTGGGTCACATCTATTATTTTAAAAATATGACTTACGAGGACGGTACCTGGTGGACCAAGGAACATGCAGGGGCAGCTCATCGCTGATTGACAACAATGACACTGGTGGTGACATTGACACCAAGAGCCACTGGCTCTAAAGGTGCCTGAGGCCACTGTCGTGGCCTCCTGAGAAATCATGCAATAGAATGAAGGTATTTCCAAGTGGCAAGTTGGTCTTAGTATTTTATGATAGGCTATATGTACATAAAATTGTAACAACATTTATCTCTCTCCCGAGGGACAAATATATCTTAGAACTAGCTATACAGAGAGTTATGCAGTTAGTGTATCAGTGTAGAGAGCAAAACATATGGTGATTACAAAATATTTTTCAGGGTTGTATATACCAGTATCTGCAGATTAGTACTTACTATGTATTTACTATACTTACTGTGTATCCATGAACACCTGAAACAAAACTCCTGTGGTATGTATGCATGAGCATGCTCGTACATAAAGGGACAGTGAGGCAAACAAGAAATATCTGCTTAATTGCAGGTGTTTCTGGACACAGGCTTGCCTAAAGGGCTGGTTATACTCCCGGTAGCATTGTATTGCAGTTAGCTTGTCACAGACAGTTTTGATTTATGCCCAATATTAAAGCATGGTCTGTGCTATGTTATTCAACGCCACAGAGCAAGAGGGACAATCGGGAATTGGCTGTGGGTCTAGATACGGCCGAGGCAGTGAGGAAGTGGTGGCAAGTTTGTGCGACAACGGAGGGACATGAAGGCGAAAAAGAGCAGGGATCCAGGCTGAAAAAGGGTCCCAGGGTTCTTGTGCACCTCGCTCTTTTAGCTGGTCAAACTTCATGAATTGTTTTCCACAATGGCGGTCATACAAACAAAACAAGCCGACAAGGTACCAAGCAGGAAATACGCATAGTGTTAAACGGATGTAGATTTGACCAATCAGAGGCGTCCTGTCTGCAGCACTGTCTGCGGTCACCTACAATTTTGTAGAGGTTCAGCAGAGTGTCTGTGGAAGGGGTGGGGGACCTGGTTTCTGAGTACAAATCAGCCTTTACGGGTCCCAGGATCGATAAAGATGATATTTTGGGCCCCAGATATCCAACGGCTCCCCAGATCACTAGGACACAAGGAGGGCGGACATAGGGAAAGCCGCACCACCAGAGAAGGGGAGACGAGAGCACTTGGGGTCAGAACTCTAGGGGTCCTAACCGCAAAGGGGCCCAGTCCTTGAGGGGCCTGACCACAGAGGCCATAGTGCTGAGCTCTTATGGGGCCGCAACAGTGAGCCATTGGGCTCTGCCAGCGGCTGTTTACCTCCAACATGGACCCATATGAGAGCCCAGGGTTCCAAGGTCCGAGGCCCACCACCCCCCAGGAGGGATCCCACATGGCCAGGAGGCCCAGGCTCAGCCTGTCAGCCATCCCAGGAATGAGACAGCATCCACAGAAGTAGCCAATTCCGCACCCAGAAAACCATCAGTGGAGAGGATAAGAAGGGTGTGGAGACAGGCCCTGCTCATACTTTGGGCTTAAGATGTTTCAATAGGTGAGTAACCACCCAACCTGACAATTAGACCAAGACATATTCACATTTATCATGGCATTCATGCACATGTATACCAAACAAATAATTAGCAAAAAAAAAACAAAAACACAACAGCAATAAAAAAAGGTTGAAATAAACTGGAACTTTGACCGACTGGATGGATGAGGACTGGAGATTATCACAACATCCTACATAGGCACCTTGGGGTCACCATCTCTACATACCAACAATTTGTTACTTTATATGCTAGTTTGAGATTGGTGCCTGAAGCATTTCAGTTTCTGCTCAACAATTATTTAAAGAAGTTTATTTAGAAAATTAACTAGATGTGTTTATCTTGTTTAATCACAACTAAGATAGAAATTCAGCAACACACCGTGTGGATTTGGTGAAACACAATAGGTTGAATATATGGAAAATCCTGTTATGCTGGATATGAGATACAGTGGAGGATGTGTGTTGCTGTGGACCTGTTACTTGTCAAAAATTCTGAAGAACCCTATTGGACCCATCCTTACATATTTGACATGCCTGAACATTTCTGCTTAGGATCTATTGATTTCCGCCAGTAAACTGAGTAAACTGAACTGAGCATCAGCATTTACAACAACCAAAGTTTTCTCTGGTGATTATAAATGACCAAAAGGATTTTTTTTTTCATTACAAATTGTGATCACTTTAAAGACCTGGGTTTTAATTTTTTTTTTTTCCTGAAATAGATTATCCTAGAAAAAATAAAACACAAATGTATTTTAAGGATATTTTGCTGATTTTTTCTAAGGATGGCAAAGAATTCATTTTGATTCAGTTATTTATATAGCACCCGGTCACAACACGCCCTCTAATGCGTCTTTACAAAGAGAATTCAATCAAATTTAATCGGCCTCCGTGTGGAAATTCTGTCCATGGAGAAGCATGGAAGCTCAATATTAAATAATTTGGCCTGCCAGACCTCGCAGATGCCTCAAGCATGAATCAAGCTTCAGAAAGAAACAGTTAAGCAGATGAACTGTGAGCCAGCTCTTAAAGCTGAGCCCCTAGCTATGCCAAGGAGAAAAACAGGACTAAACACTAAAACACAGGCCCAACTCTATCAAGGTGTTATCAAGGTGTTGATGACAGCAGACCAGGTGATATTTCTATTCAGGATGGTGTCATAGCCAAATAAGATAAACCAAATGAAGCTACTATGATGAGAAAAAGCAGAGAGAGCATAAGGTTAGAGGTTTAACAAAAAAAAATACAAAAAAATTGAAGTCTGGAGAACAATGTTGTCAGGATGTTCTCCAGCAGCACTACTTCTCTGTGCTGATAAATAGTCAGTTAGAGCCTCAAAAATATTATTAAAACCAACAACCTCCCGTCGACTTTTCTGTTCCCAAATCTAATTTGTTAGTCATATAAAAGATCACAGATTTTCCTTATAGCACAATCCTCATAGGTCCTGAACAGGTGGTCATAATATGGCCAGGTCAATTATAAAGCCTCTGGTTAAGTGTAGGTTTGCTGCTGTTGAGAAAGAGTGAAATTACGTGTATTAAAAATGACATACAGCTTAATGCTTTGCCTGCACAAAAGCTGAGTGGCAAAGTGAGAAATTATTAAGGGGCCAGAGGCAAAGGGCAGTCTGTACATTCATAACTCAAAGGCTTGCCATTAGGTTGCACAGCCCCAAAAACAGAGATGCAGGGACAATCTGAAGAAGAAAAAGACAGCACTGGATACTCATACCGGCTCATGGGAGCAGAGGGGCATGGGAGCACACACAGGAGTCAACCTTCAGAAGCAGTCATAAATAAGGGCAGAAACACTCTGACACACACACACACACACACACACACACATGAATGCAGACAGACCGAGGGAGGAACAATGGCATGAGGCCAGAAAGTCTTGGCTGTGTCTGGTCCACGTGATTGTGCTGTATTTTGGTTTCCGGCCTTCTGAATTTGCTGATTTACGACACTGATCACTTTACTCATTTTTGAGTTGTAAGAAGCATGAGACAAATTCAACACGGAGCAGGAACCTCTTTCACATAAGCAGCTTGAACTGCATAGTACTACACTAAAATTACTAACCTTTTTTTCAAAAAACAAATATAATGGTTGTTAAACAAGTGAACAAATTTGAACAAAAATAAGTAAAAAAAAAACAATGTATGGATGCTTCCACCACACGTTTAAAACCATATATTTTTTACTGCTACCTGCAAACCACACTGTATATATATACAATACAGACCAAAAGTTTGCACACACCTTTACATTCAAAGAGTTTTCTTTATTTCCATGACTATAAAAATTGTAGATTCACACTGAAGGCATCAAAACTATGAAATAACACATGTGGAATTATATACTTAAACAAAAATTGTGAAACAACTGAAAATATGTCTTCAAAGGTTCTTCAAAGTAGCCACCTTTTGCTTTGATTACTGATTTGCACACCTGTGGCATTCTCTTGATGAGCTTCAAGAGGTAGTCACCTCGCTTGAGGTATGTAAAAGCACATTTGGACAAGCCCAGCTTCAGTTTGGAATAAGGTCCTGTGGACTGATGAAACAAGGTTGAGCTGTTTGGTCATGAAAAAAAGGTGCTATTCATGGCAGCAAAAAAACACAGCCATCCAAGAAAAACTCTCGCTACCCACTGTAAATTTTGGTGGAGGTTCCATCATGCTTTAGGGCTGCGTTGCCAATGCTGGCACTACGAATCTTGTTAAAGTTGAGGGTTGCATGGGCTCCACTCAATATCAGTAGATCCTTGAGAATATGTTCAAGAATCAGTTATGACATTGAAGTTGAACCGGGGATGGATATTTCAGCAAGACAATGATCCAAAACACAGCTCCAAATCTACTCTGGCATTCATACAGAGGAACAATTACAATGTTCTGGAATGGCCATCCCAATCCCTAGATGTTCATTGAACATCTGTGGGATGATCTGAAGAAGGCTGTCCATGCTTGGTCACCGTCAAACTTAACTGAACTGGAATTGTTTTGCAAAGAAGAATGCTTAAAAATACCGTCATCCAGGATCCAGGAACACATTAAAAGCTACCGGAAGCGACCAGAGGCTGTTGTTTTTTCAAAAGGAGGATCTACTAAATATCAATGTCTCTTTTTTGCTGAGTTGTCCATATTTTTACACCTGTCAAATTTCGTTTTAATGTGTACTGCACATTTTCTGTTAGTCCAATAAACCTCAATTCAATATATTACTGTTTCCATCAGTTACTAATAAGTAGAGGAGACGTGTTGGCTGCGTTGGCATTTTTATTCCATAGCTCTGACATAACTGTTTTAACATAGTGGTACATTCCATGACGTGACACCTCTCGTGGGGCTACAGCACAAGCCCCTGGACCCTGTTGCATGCTCAGTATTGGAGTTCTAGAGCTTCCATGCTCAAAAGATCACAACTACTACCCATGGTTTCTCTAAAAATGGTACAATTTGAACAGAGGTTCCAGCGTGTCACTTTTTGAGAAAATCCTGGTTGAAAAACAAAAATTTCCTGGAATCTTTATGGAAAAGTCCTGGGACTATTTTAAACTGACATGGCGCCTTTGGTAAACATATTAATGAGGTGTATAGATGACACTTTAGCATCTTAGACAGGGACTGGGTGGTCACTGCTGGACATCCTAAAGTATAAAAGAATATTGTTTTCTAAAGAAACTAAAATGTTTGCATTATAATTACTAGAGCAATGAGGTTCAAAAAAACAGATTAGGTGATAATCCAGCACCAGCTCTCTTATTAACTAAAAACAAATCTAATCTACAAATTTACAGTTAAGAACAAACATGTTCAAATAGTTTATTTTAACATGACTCTTAGAGAATAGATGAGACCGTCCATGGTCCGCAGTTCCATTTAATAAAATACAGTTCAAATATTTTTATGTATGTATTTTATTGATCTTTCTTTTATGCCTTTTTACTAAATTAGCATTTTCCAGAATGTGCCCGAGCTTCGTCCTTAAGTCTAAAAACACGACGATACCGTAAGTTGGTCTCTCTAAATTACCCTTAAGTATCAGTGTATGTATGTGTGCATGGTTGTTTCTCCTGTTTTAGAAGTCTATTTTGTTTGTTTTCTTTTTTCAAACTATGTTTCAGTAAAATACCTTAAATTGCCATCTTTATGAATGGGCCTGCACAAATAAACTTGCCTTTTTGCTTGGCAACAGCTGGGATAGGCTTCATTGACCCAGGCATGGAAAATATGAGCTGTAATGCTCCTGGTGTGAAAGGAAGTCAGACATATTGCCGTTTAAACTCAAGGTGATCCACCTCACAGAGAAAAAATATTTATCCTGCCTCTAGAAATTTTATATAAATAAAGAACTATAACAAAAAAGTGTTGAACTACTGAATATATGTATATATAAGGAAGTTGGAAAGAGTTATTCTCCTTTAGATATTTGTGTACTGTTTCCACTTTTTTGTCTTGTTAATGCTGAGGTCCTTATTTATGAAAATCTCCATTAATACAGCTATACATATTGTCAGTTCTGCTTGCTACACTTCAGTCTGTGTGTCCTGATTAGTATTCATGAGTAAAGCTGCACAAAGTTCCCTTTTTGATCACCAAAGTACTGCAATTTTTTTTAACCCGTCTACTCCCTTAAATTCCTCCTGCATTAACTGGTATTTTTGTAATGCTACGTTCTACTATAATTAGCTCCCTGAACTCTGTTTTTCCAAGATTAAATTAAAGTACCTTAAATTTGGTATAAACCTCCTGAAAGAATGATCGCTTTCTCTGCTCTAAGACGCAGAGGGTGTGTCGGATCAGGCTGCAGACTGATATGTTTCAGAGCAGCTTAAATGAACCACATCAACCAGGTGGGGGAAAAGAAAATTATGTGGATACTATACTATGCTTAAAGGAAATCTACTCTCCTTGAGTGTGAGTGAGTGGTTTGATGTAAAAAAGGGGTAATTCATTTAGGTCCACTTTTGACTTTGGCTGGTGGTGAAAGTTTCACTACCCCAATCCGTTAAAAGTTGGGGAATTTAGCAATTTAGAATTAATCTGAATGCTGATGTGAACAACTTTGCATCTATGCAGTTTTAGTTGTACTCACAAACTTGAACCATGTAGAACCCATAAAAAGTACATATTTGAGCATGATGTAGCACAAGTAGGGCAGATAAGACTGTCCATGTTCACCTACAAAAGAACACCAAAATGTTCACATTAAAACTCTTTCTACAGAAGTAGAGATAGATACTGTATAAGACAGAACTTTGCAAAGAATGATTAGGAACATTGTTGCCCCACCTGTAAAAGCGTATGAAGGCGGTCATAGCTTATAAGGGAGCAAATAAACTCAGTAGTTTTTGTCACGGGATGTTCCCTATCTTTGCTAGATGAAGTTATAATTAAGACTGGACCAATGGGTATTCTTAAGATATTTAAAATTTGACTGATGTGGGGCGTCCACGGCTTCAACAATGGTGCGGTGGACCTGAATAAATAGACAATCCTACTGTACACCCTTAAAATAAAGATTTTGACCGGAACATTTTGTGGGCCAACTTAAACATGTCGCACAAGTAGAAATCACACAAATTAAAATCTAAACGGGATCAAATGTGACTGGAGCAATATGGGAAGCCAAATGTGCCACATATTTCATAAATTAAAAACTGGAAAGATCTTTATTTGTAAATGTAAACATTTAAATGTTACTTGAGATGCATGAATTAAATAAATACGATTTTTATCCTTAATAAGTAAATAAATATTTTTACTATTTTTTATTTAATTAACTACTAAATATGTTTCTCTTGCTTCCAGAACAGGTTACTTAAAAAATAACTTAAACATAAAAAACGTTTTAGGCAAGGTCTCAAAGATAGATCAATCAGGACCACACAAAGTATGAATTGACGGGGCCCGATTCCCATTTGTTAATTCATTAGATCCTTAGATCCAGGGTCCATCCAAGGTGGTAAGCTGGCCTGCAGAGGGACATTAGGTTTTACCATGAACTCGCCAAATCTCCATAACTGTCCAAAGCAATTATTTGTTCTCAAGGAATGGCTGGAAAAATACTTTTGTTTCTTACCATCAGAAATATCTGTGCTTTCATTAAATAAAGACTTAAGTTGGGTCAAAAAGTGAATATATATGGAAAAATACCTCCCTGGATTCCTTTATGGTCCATCCTTGTGAAATTGATCAGAAAGTAGTGGTTGCTCCCCTGCTGGCAATATGTAACAGTGAAATGTATTATTAAAAAGGTGTGTGACTATAAGGGTTTCTCACACTTTTATCTTTTCCTGAATTACATGTTATCTTGTCTTTCCCACTGGAACCAGGAATATGGGTCTCTTTATCTGGTTATATTTCTAATCGAGGAGGAATAAAAAGACAGGACAGTCAGCATGTTGTTTGTAGTTTGTGAATTATTACCATGAGGGATTGTTTAGTCTGTCAGTTACTTTAAAGTTTATCATTACATTGATGTTTAAAATAAGCAGAAGATAATTTAGGTTATTTGTATGTAAATATAATTTACTATAGTAACCTGGTAAATCCATTCTGAAGCAGTGTGGTGTTTAGGTCCCCAAAGGCCTGCATGCCTTCTGGGCTTGGGCAGCTTGTTGGTACTTCACATGCATATTAAATTGTACACCACAAATTTCCCTTTGATACGGTGCTTTTTATGTCACCTGCAGCATGTAACTGTGGACATTACCCTACTATATCAGGACTTTTAAAATGTATATTTTTTTCTTTTCCTTGCACGCTGAGTTATTTAAGAAAAAGCAGCTATTTGCATGAGAGAGCTGAATGTGCTTTTGGTAAAGTGTGTGTGAGAGAAACATGTGAATTGGTGTAGAGGCAAGCGCATATGTTTGTTAGTGTTTTTCCACAAGGGGATTGCATCTGTATTCAAGTCATTTTCACATACACTCTGACACACACACACACAGATACACACACAGACACACTGGAAGGAGGAAAGGAGACCTGGAACTGGAGGAAAAGTGGGAGACGAGAGGGAGAGGAGCGGTGAAGCTTGAATTATGGATTCTGAAGGATTTCCCAGTGCTGCAGGATTGTAAAAGGGATAGAGAGGAAGACATTATGCTGGAGATTTAAAGAAAAAACATAAGATAGAAAGAGGAAATGTGGAAAAAGTCAATATCAACATATTTGTAAAAAATAAAAACAAAATCTGAAGTATTTGTATGTTTAGTGTAGCAAGCTCTGTGGACAGCTAGGAGAGAGTCATGGGGTCAGGGGTGGGCATGCCTGGCCAGCTTAATGCCTCTTTTTTTCTCACAACTTGGACCTTCTTGAGTGGCGCCATGCTCTGCCTCCCTACCCCCCCTTAGGCCACTGTGTAAAACCGTGCAGGGTCGGGTGGTGAATGCTTAACCATGTGTGGCAGTGGATCAAAACATTTTCTGCAGGAAGCGCCTCCACACAGGCAGTAAAGGATGCAAACCTCTGTGTGCACACTCACATACACACCTGTTCGCATTCACATGCTCTGGAGGTGTTATCGGTTACAGATAAGATTTAGTGCCATGTGTTTAACTGCCAATCTAAACACATTCCACCTCTCTCTGTTGTTCTCATCTCCTTCACTTCTCTTGATCTGTTTCCATCTCGCAGTCCTTTGAAACAGATATATATACTCAGTCTGCCTGTGCTCGCGCTCAGCTCTTGGTAATACATCAGGGTGTCATGACTGGATATCATCTGCTCCCTACATTCAAACAGGGCCCAACAGGATACTTTAAGCCTATAGCAGCCGACAGGGCAGATGTAGATTGTAGCAACAGTCAGTGTTTTAGGCCATGACCCACAGCGGACATCAGGGAAATATTGTTTTGTGGCTGTGTGCATGTTACAAATGCAGTTGATTGCAGTATAATTTAACATGAATAAGCAGTTCAGAGAGGTAAACATCTGTTTATGTAGCCCCTTTAGTACATGTGGTACTTTGAAGTGTTTTAACAAAAGAAAAGGAGAAACAGTTAAAAATAAAGAAATACATGCCGTCAAATAGCTTTAAGATATATTATAAAATGGAAGAAATTGTAATAAGCTTGACTTTATTATTTAACAAACAAGATCATTAACACATAAAAGTTATAAATTAAGCTTTGACTATCGCAAAAAAGTCTAGGAATAATAATTTTTTTTTTTGGAGTCTTGACTTTAAGGAAGCAACATCTTACGGTTTTTAGGGAGTTAAGGAGTATAGAAATCAAATGTTGTTTCCTCTTATGTAGCTCTGATCTTAGTCTACTATACCAGTCACTTTATTCTTTATAACAAGAACCAGGTTCTTATTGAAGTTTTCCAACAGCTGGGCAAAGGAAATGGACGTTTTAAATCTTAATAGAATAAAAAAATTTAGCTGTTCTTTGGCTTTGACTTGTTGGGAGATTCCTTTATAACTTTGTGTTACATTTTTTTTTACAAACAATGACAAAGTTTAAAACATTTGTTTTGTACAGCTTTCAGACAGTGAATGAGCAGCAGTTTAGCAGTGAAATTAACATTTTCATTCCATAAAGTGCAGCAATGATCAAATGTAAACAGTATGGAGAGAAAAAAACATGGTGCAAAATTCCGTAAAAATTCAAAAAAATATCCACTGGACTTGGTTTCCAAGATTTGAAAACGTTTCGCCACCTCTCCAGGAAGCTTTCTCAATTCAAATGTCTTCATCAGCATGGTGCAAAATTGCATTGATATGGAAGTTGAGAGCATTAAAGTCTGAAAGATTTAGAGAAACCTTCATCCACCCCCCACAGCTGAACGGTCAGTCAATCTGTCAACGAAAGCAAATAAGATATGACTGTTACTATTTTTATGACATCTGAGTATTATTACTGCCTCGCCCTTCAAAGGATTTTTTCCCCCCTGTTTGTGTTATATAAAAAGACTGTATTTGTATTTATTATGCAGATTATTATATTTATAACTAAATGCTTATCCCTCAAGGGTTTCTTTACGGTCTAGGAAAAAAATTAAAAAGTATCTCCTACTTCAAGTCAACATATATAGAAAAGCAACATAGCTAAACGAATAAATATGGGGGAAAAATTTCACCTCAATCAGTTGAATATGTGATAAAATGATTTTATGTTTTTCAGACAAAATTGGATCAGTAAACATTGCTCTACAATTATACAGTTACAGATGTTGTCACAAATGTGTAATTTACCTCCATTTTAAATAAATATAATGTTTTTATATATATATATATATCAATTTTGCCACTACTTAAAGGCAAAAATCAGGGCTCCACCTGTAAGTGGATCATAATCATTCTGAATGAGTGGCTCCCAAGTGGTCGCATCCTTTCCTCTGGTTAAGAACCTACAGCAATAGACCAGTTTCTATCAATGTTTTATTATTTGATTAATTAAATTTATTTTTGAAGTATTGCATTAGAAAAGCTTGATGTAAACAGCAACATTTAGAATGATATATATGATATAGCCATCGTATTTATAGCAATGATATAGCGATTTTTTTTGCTGAAAACATTAAATAACAGCATGATTTAATGACTTCAACTGGATTAGAGATGCAGTCATGATCAAATATACATTTGTTGCATAAATGCATTTCATGACTCTTGTCTTAATGTCTTTATGCTTTATGTTAGTTTAGACAAGCAATGTTGTTAAATTCAAGTAAAATGTACAATAAAAGCTCCATGTTTCTGGATGGTAAACCTAGTTTTGAAGAGAAGAAGCAAAAACACTTTTTGGATCAAACTGGTGAGTCAGTAGAATTTTTTGGCTTTCTGACTTACTCTATACATTTTTTTTCACTGTACAATGGTTCCTATAAGCACACAGAGAGGAAACTGTAACAAAAAGCTTGCAAAAACATATTCCTGAATCCTCCCGGGCTCATGTGCCAACATCAGCTCGAGTTGTGCAAATTCTGCCGATGGCACTAATAATCACTCACACACCCAATATTTGTTTTTTAACAAAGCTGAATCGACGAAAATGTAAACACACACTCACTAAACACACATTAACACATAGTCATCTCATGTTTGTTTTTGTTTCTTTTCTACTTACATTGCATGTAAAGGAAAATGTGAGCAGTCTGTTCCCGGTCATCTGATCATGTCCTAAAGGAAATATCCTCCCCTGAGTTTTTCTCAACCTGTGTTTGAACCGAAACCATTGCAAATTGCTGCTGGAAACAACAGGGTGACATCGTCTGCAGGTCATGGATTCTGTTAATCTAGTTGTGGAAAATATACTACATAAACAATAAAACAACACAATATGACTTCAATCAAATCAAACCCCTGTGAAATCGAACTGTCCACTTAGAAAGCAACACTGAATGACAATCAATTTCACATTCTGTTGCATAATTGGACAACAGCTTGAAATTATTGGCATTAAGCAAGACAAACACAGTAAAGTAGTGTTTCTGCAGGTGGGGACTACAGACTACTTCTAAGTACCTTTGCTTTCTGCATGATGTTTAGGTAACTTTTGAAGGTTGGTGGTGCTTTCAAACTCGTGGTAGCATGAGGCAGACTCTACAACCCACACAAGTGGCTCAGGTAGTGCAGCTCATCCAGGATGCCACATCCATGCAAGCTGTGGCAAGAAGGCTTGCTGGGTCTGTCAGTATGGCTTCCAGAGGCTGAAGACACTACTAGGGGGCAGGTCAGTACACCAGGAGCCGTAGATGAGGCTGTATGAGGACAATAAACCATCAGCAGGATCGCAAGGCACTCTGCCTTTGTGCAAGGAGGAACAGGAGAACTGCCAGAGCCCAACACCTGCAGGACACTTGGCATTTCCTAGACAACACCAGGATT
>NW_015150579.1:1181909-1199252 GCF_000732505.1 Cyprinodon variegatus
TATATATATATATATATATATGTATATATTACTTCTTAGTATACAAAGATTTAAAAGAATAAATAAAAATTTGACTTCACAATAATGCCCAGAATATTGTAGGTTGGTCATAACATCCTTGAGATACACACTTAAAAGTTTTTTTCTAAAGTGACATGAGGGAACAAGCCTAATGAACAATTCTGTAAAGCTGTGTTTGGTAGAAATGGACAGAATTGGGTAGATTCGAATTTGCAAATAAAAGAAGGATTTTATTTCAAGTTCACAACAAAAAACAAAATGTTATATTTGCAGAACCTAAAAATGGTTGTTGAATGCAGTAAATGCATTGCGCGGTGTTTATTTAGGCACCACTGATTTTTTTCTTCCCCTGCTGAATGCTTTGAGCTCACAGTGCTTATTATGTGGCAGGTAGAACAATCAGTGGAGTAGAAAGATCCAGATCAAACTGACCCAAAGCAGATTTAAACCACGGAGAGCAGAGTCTGCAGCTTCCAGAGTGCATGAAACCCACTGTGGATGAATATATGTCTGTGTGTGTGTGTAGAAGAATAATCATCATATCCACACAGAAGCGCTTCAAACCCAGTCAGACGTGACATCTCCAAAACCACAGAGAAACAGGGAGGTGGAGGAGCATGAGTAGTGTTAAGCATGTTTCTGCAAAGAGTTTCTGGAAAAAAATAGAGGAAAAAGACAGTCCTCACAGCTGGGGGAAAGCATTGGACAGGTGTTCCTGTTTTATTCTGATGTATCCTTCCTTGTTAAGCTCTGCTTTGTTTACTTCTCTGTCTCTGGATGAGCACATGATTGACGGAGATGGAAAATCATGACGCAGGTGCCTGGAGCTGATGGTGACTCACTGCCGGCTGGTTCTGATCTCATGTAATATTCCTGTGTCTGTCATAAAGGTCTTATCTGACAACTAAACCACACCCCATCCTTGTGTTGTTAGCGCATCACTGACAGTTGAGAGGAAAAAGGGTTAAAGGTCACATCAACAGATGAAGCCTTAAAGTTGTATTTTTTTATTGACAGCATCTAGAATGTTTTAAAAACATTTCAAAACAGCTGTTATTTATCTGTGCGACACGCATCACTGAATTAACAATAGTTTTCTTAACAGATGCCAGAGAATTAACATGGAGCTCACCTATTCACTGTAAGTTAGCTTTGGAAATTAACTCATTTTGTTTTCTGTCGCTGCATGACCTCTTTAGGATTTTTTTTCCTGCTTTGCCTTTAGCTTCACAAAGCTTTTAAGTTGTGGGTATTAATTGGTTTCTAAACTTCTTTATCTCCATAATAAAAAATAAAGAAGTTTGGCATATAATGCAAACAAAGGGCAGCAAAAGTATAGAGAAGATATTTCAACCTCCTAAGATGGGGAAAAAACTAAGTGTAATGGCATTAGGACACAAATTATGGTGAACAGAGGTTAGAAAGAAAGAAAGAAAGAAAGAAAGAAAGAAAGAAAGAAAGAAAGAAAGAAAGAAAGAAAGAAAGAAAGAAAGAAAGAAAGAAAGAAAGGCTGGGCATGTGTGAGGATGGAAAGAGGACACAAGTACAGAAGAAAACAAGATCACAAGGAAAGATCAAAAGAAGGAACTTAAAGGAAGAAGAAATAAAGAGACAAATGACAGAACTAAAGAGGGAGAGACAAAAGGAAGGAACAACGGAAGAAATGAAGAAGGAAGGGAAGAATGTTGATAAGGAAATATTTAACGACAAAAAAAAAAGGGTACAAAAAGAATAATAGCATCAGGGAAGGAAACGCAAAATTAAGGAATTGAGGAATACAGGAAGGAAGAACCAAACATGGAAAGGGGAAAACAAGGGAATGGTGGAATACATTTGAAGGAAATATAGGTGAGAAGGAATGAAGCAGAAGGAAGGACATCTCTAATATTTAGACAATGGAAAGGAGCTAAATTCTGATTGAGTATTTTTCCATACTTTAAGACGTATATCAAATTCCATACTTTTCCATAAACATAAAGCTTAAAACTTTTTGAATCAAACAAGTTGAAGGGTGAAAAAAAAAAAATCAGTCAGAGAAGAAAAGAAACTGCTGCAGCTCACATACCAGGAGAGTCTGAGTGTTAACCAAAACAAGTGTGTTTTGAGATGAAACAGACTAAACAGACAGAGTTATGTTCTTCTCCCCACAGGAGCCGAGTTTAGTTGTGTAACATGCTGCAGTAATTAACAAAGTATTACAGTACTGATTTCATACAGTGAAATGGCCTCAGTTTGAGCTTGTTAAAATCCAGGATATTCACCAGCTGTCAGCTGGCCTCTAAACTTATTTGTGTTTCAATCAATCAAAAATGAAAAATACAGCTTTTTCTGTTTTTGACTTCTCCACTGCAATCTGTTAAAGTGACGAACATCATGCATATAGTGGACGGTCTTCCTGGTCATCCAGCAGCGCATACGCATGCGTGAATGATCAAACGTAAGTGGAGCCACTTTAAATTGGGTGTTACCCCTCACATGCCTGACTGTTTTCTAGCACAACAAAGAAGAGATGTTTTAAAAACCCAAAACAAATTTTCCCTTTATTTGTGTGCGTCACTCCATCATTGTTCCTGATGATACAGAGTTGAGCCACTGCTTCCTATGAAAACACAGACTCACACACACAACCTTTTGCACATTTTTTCCTCACTTTACTGGAAGCAGGTTCCCTTTTCTCAGTTAGAGGAATATTTTTGTTTTCCTTCCCTGCTTCCCTTCACTCCCCTGGACTCTCAGGGGGAATCTGTGTGAGAGGGTGTGTGTTTGTAGTTAATTAAAGTTGGGAGGAGATCTTCAGAGGCGATCTAACTGCCAATGGCTGTTGCATAAAGTAAACAGGCAGGCAAACAGTCACATGTTTAACGTGTATACGCACATATAAACTTCAACCCTCTTACATGATGCAGTCTGTGAGTGCTGTGACAGTGTCAGAACATCTGAGTTCGGTCACATAGATATGATTTACTCAAGTCTTGTTCTGAGAAGGTTTTCTGTATCTTATTTATAAGTCAACAACTTAATTCTCATGATATGCAGCTGGTGCCATCAAACTAATTGTCTGCAGGTTTATCCAATGTTTTAAAGAGATGAATCAGCATTTCCCATTATGGAAACTCCACCCCGAGTTTCACATTTCTTTTAGAAACTGGAAAAACACAAGGTGTTTAGCACAGCAAATTGGCTGGGGTTAAATGACTCTATCCACATACGTCAGATAATCTGCCAACTTACTCAACTCACAGTACGCCCACAGACCTCAAAAAAGAATTCACCAAATCAATATTAATCGAACAGACCACATAATAATGATATCATATTACACTCATCCCGACTGTCACAAGCATAAATCAAAGCAAAAAAACAAAAAAACTATTTCAATTAAAATAATGCCTGACACAGTAACAGGAGAATTCCCTTTCCTACATAAAGTAGAGATTTTAATATCGGTCTTTATGCTTGGAAATTGCTTGTAGTGTCCTTCATGGGTTAAAATTGGGACCGATACGTTTTACTCTCTTTTCTTGGCTGAACGGTGGACAGTGGGTAGTGCTGTTGCCTTGCAGCAAAAAGGTTCTGGGTTTGATTCCTGGCCCAGGGTCTTTCTACAAGGAGTTTTCATGTTCTCCCTGTGGATGCGTGGGTTCTCTCCCGGTACTACGGTTTTCTCCCACAGAACAAAAACATGACTGTTAGGTTAATTTGCTTCTCTAAATTCTCCTTAGGCGTGAGTGTGTGTGCTTGGTTGTGTGTCTCTGTGTTGCCTTGCAACAGACAGGCGACCTGTCCAGGTTGTACCCCGCCTCTCGCCCATAGACTGCCAGAGACAGGCACCAGCTCAACTGCGAACCTGAAAAGGACTAAGCGGGAGAAAATGGATAGAAATTGAATTTTTGTTCTCTACAAAATTGAAATATATAATAGTGCAAATGTATTCTAATTTATTTTGTGTGACGATGACACAGATATTTTCTATACAAGTAAGAGCTTACAGCAGCTCAAGGATGATATCATACCAGAAATCAACAAGTTGAAAAATGGGTTGACAAAAACAAATTGTACTTGAACCTGAAAAAAAGCTAAGTTCATGTTACTGTATTTGAAACTTTTATATGAAATGTAGCTGTTGTAGTCTAAATAGATTAGCTAGAACAAATAAAATTAAAGTTTATCTATATAGCACTTTACAACAACACCAGGAAGACCAAAGTGCTTCCAAATGACCAATTGAATGTATAAATAAAAAGCTACCAGATGGCATAAAAAAAAAAAAAAAAACTTTTTGTTGAGAGAGAGGGGGAGGTATTAAAAGGTGCGAAAGTATGGAAACAACTCTGTCTTCAATTAATGCAGTCTCATGCTTGGACATTAAAATGCCCAAGCATGAGACTGTTTAAGAAAAGACTGAAGCTGCAATGGTTATGGTCACATTGGTAAGGGAGTATAATTCAAAATTGTCATAATTGTATTAAAGAAAATGTGTGTGTTTTAATGTGTACATTTGACTTTTTCTCTTTGAATATTTTTTATTTATGTACCTGGTGGATGCTTTTATTCAAAGCAACTGTACGGTGAGAATGTAATTATGCTATTAATGGCAAATCTAACAGCATTGTACTTGGTTGAGAAAAAGGGTGTATGTCAAGCTTGCTTCTGTCAGACTTAATTAGACTGAGTCAACTCACATTTGGACAACTCGAAAGTTACACCCCCCTCTGGCAGGTGTATGTGTACTGCATATTTTGTGGGCTTAGTAGAGTATATAATGCACCTTGCAATAAAAGCTAGATTAGACATATCTGATATAACCAAGACCATCGCTGCAGTAAGACGTGTTATAAGTAATTTTCGGACCCCTCCCCACGCCCTCACTTAATGCAATTTCCTGATAGATTGATGCATCAACTCAACTATTGGGGAGTGTTGGCCTAATGGTTGCAACAGTGTGCTTGTGCTCTGAGGAGGTTGCAAGTATGCGGTTTGACACCCACAGCCTGCACTTTGGGTTCCTGAGCAAAACCATTAACCCCACATTGCTCCCCGGGCACCACACGGTGGCAGCCCACCCTCCCCAAGGGGATGGAACAAATACAGAGAGTGAGTTTCCCCATTGTGGGACAATAAAGAAATTTACATTACATATCATACCCAAGTGTTCAGATACTTAGAAGCCAGGTTCGTCAAACAGTCAGCCATTCTTCAATTTTTAGTGTGAGCAGCTTTTAATTTCAACCACCCAACATGCTGAGGTGAGTGATGAGGGAATGGATGCTTGTAGTTGGCACTGCTAGATTATTAGTATTGGCCAAATACTATAATAACCAAGCATGAAACAGTGCTATTCAGGTGCAGTGTATTTCATGTTGTGACATAGTATACCTGATTTAGAGTTGTATTTACAGTTTGTTAAATATAAAATGTTTTATATTGAAACAATATCCCTAAAGCATCGTTCTGATCTGGTTTAATAAAAAATCTACATTAAATTTAAACTTGAATACCTTGTTTTAGTTTTTAAAGATAATAAAATTGAGTTGTTAAATCCTCATCATCTTTGGAAATAACAGTTTAAATAGTTGATCAAAAGTTTTAAATAAAATCCATGTCCATAATAAATGTAATGTCTTACTGAAACTGTATAGTCTCCTTATATTTCCATCTCACCATGCTTCGTTTAGCCATATGATCATGCTAGCTCTTTATTTACTTAGACTACAGGCTTAAACATTTGCACTAAACAAAATTAAAAGGTGGGATTCTTTTTTTTTTTTTTTTGCATTAAAAAAAAGCGATTTGACAGAAACAATTTTGTCTCTACGTTTCCTCATGTCTGACATAACCCGGATATTGGTCGTAATAAGTGCAGTTGGCATGTCCATATCCCACACACACAACAACAAACAGAAGAGTGTAATCAGAGTGAAATCAAGGAGGTGTGTATGTATTATCTTACAGCCATAAACACATGGCAGCAGAATGATTCAACTGATGGACTGCTCACACACAAAAACCCCTCCTCTTCTTTGACATTGACAGTTTAACGGGGACTTCGATTTATGAGCATATTAAAGCTATTACTCTGAACAGGTGTAAAGGCGCCGCCAAGAAGGCAGAGAGCCACGTCTTCCTGCATTTATGAATAAAATACTGAAGGTATTTTTATTTAGATTGATGCGGGTCTGCTTTTTGTTTTTAAAGGCAAAAAATTTGCTGAATTACATGATATGTTAAAGAACAGCTTTAGTCTAATTTAAACGAAGTGATTTATATAATAAAGGTTCTTATTCTGCTATGAGTTGGGCAACAGAAGAAGAGAAATATCCTTAATTATCCTACAGAGAGAAAATCAAGTTGTCACTAGCAAAGCAAATACTCAATGAAAGCATACCTAAAAAATAGACTGTACAGCATGGGAATAAAAACACATTTCAGAAAAGAAAAGGCTGCACATATATCATCGAAGTGCAAGATTAATCCTAAAATTTCCCAGCACCCTGTGCTTCATTTTCTGCCAGAAAGAAAAATTAGGGTAAGTGGATTCATGCAGTTTTTCTGACATGAAAGGAAAGAAATACAATCCCAGCTGAAACTATAACCACACATTCATACCAAAAATGGACAAGTGCTCCACTCAAAGGTGAATAGACATCTTGAAAAAAGTATTTTTATTCACAAACCTCCTTTGGTTTTAAAAACTGTTTCAAAAAGGAAACAAAACCCCTTGCTGGTTTGCACACACTGCTGCGCTGCACCACGGTTGCTGGTACAAAAACTGCTTTGTATTAGTACAGAGGATTTCTGTAAAGAAGCTAATTATACTATAAACATTAAAACGTAAATATTTTATGCCAAATCATGTTTGAGTTATTTTAATAGAAACTTGCTTTTCATAAAATTACACACACAAAAAAATAAATAAATAAAAAAATCAGACTGAGGTTAAGAAGCAATTCTTACTTTTAGATTTAATGGCTCAATATTACAAAGAATTTATGATTTTTATCAAAATTTTTAATTTACAGACTGTTCCAACTTTTTTTAATTTATGTACTCCTAAATTAAAAGTATGATTCAGGAACAGATGGTTAGTTGCAGCCAATTTAAAATGCTACAATACAGGATGCTTTAAAAAGAGCGTGAATAGAAAACTCAAAGCAGTGTTATGTTTTTTTTTTAGGAAACTGTTGCATAAAAACAACCTGTTTAATAGCAAAAAACTCTGGCTAGCATGAGGTGTCTGTTTTACAAAAGCTCTGAGAATGCAATACTAAACTATTGTATCAAAGTCATAAATGTTTCATTAATAAGTCAGCCTATTTTCAGCTAATGTAAAATAAATGGAATAATTGTAAAAAAAAAAAAAACCCTATGTTTTCAAGGATTTAATTTAAATTTAAATTAAAACAAGAACAAGTAGCCTATACAAGAGATTGAAGCCATTTAAAGAGTTTGCCTCCATTAAATTTGATGGTTATAACTTATGGTAAATGACAAATAAAAAAATCATTCCCTTCAATAATTAATATATCATATATGATTTAAAAATAAACATTTTTAATACTGAATGTTATGAGTTACATAGTTTTATAACTCATAGCTTGCAAAAATGCAAGCTAAAAGGCCAAAAAAAGAGAAATGTTGTGTAGACTGAAATTAATTTCAGGTCCTAACTTTGGTATATTGCATTAAAAACAGCAAAGACAATTATTAGATATAAGTCCAGAAGTTTAGTTAGATGTGAATTTAAACAACAAGACAACAGTCTTAAAGATCTCTTTGTTAAAACACTCTTTTTTTTTTTTTTTTTAGATATTTCAAACCAAATATAGAGCAACAGAGAACGTTTCCTTATAGCTGTTTAAACTATTAGGACATATATAGACTTTCCCTTTGCTATTACTTAAGAAATTATTCATTGACTTTAATTCAAATCCATGCTTTGGATAGGTTTAATGATTATAAAATAGCAGATGTCTGGTATTTGAATGAAAACAAATAAACCTCCTGCACGTTCTGCCAATTCTTTCCACACCGGTGCACAAAAACCCCTCTGTTAGGGCGCTGCTTCCACTCAGACATTAAAACATCAACCATCCGCACACTGACAGACGCATGCACACCTGACACTTGGACATGCTAAAACAACAGTGTGCTGAGCAGACCACCAGGCCCGTAATAATGAGGGTGCAGTGCAGTGCCTGGAGCTGTGCCTCAAGCCTTGAGCTGCAGTGAAGGAGGGAGACATAGAGGGGTGGGGGAGGGGGGAGGTTAAGGTCTGGCTGTGCATGGGGCTGCATCGCTGGAATCATTTAATTCATACCATAAACGTGACAAGGTTAATGAGTGGCAAAGAGAGCCTGGGGACCCACCAACCGGTTGGGGTGGGGGTGGGGGGGTAGTGTGGGGTTGGTGGGTATGACATTAAAGCATGGGTTGGTTGTGAGAATGGCATGAACATGATAGTCTGAGGGCAGAGTGCCGTACCCTGCAGTCATAACTAATGCTACTTAATTCTGAGTTTGAGTGTCTCAGCTCATGTTAAAACTCCTGAAAAACAGGCCAGAAGGTGGGATTAGTTCAGGTTCTGTGATAGGTGTGTGTGTATGTGTGTGTGTGCGTGTCATAGGGGTGTGTGGGGAGCGTGCTGACAGGGAGAAGAAAGAGTAAAAGGGTGCTTCAGGAGTATCAGGTTTAAGATGTGACACATGATAAACCCTAGTTGTTGTTTTTTTTGGTTGGTATGTCCAAAGAAAAACCAGGAATAAAAATGCTCATATATTTAAGGATTTGTCAATTTCATTTGAGGTTTTAGGAGACCAAAATTGTCTTGAGGTATGTCTTATAAAAACTGCTTTTAGTTCAAGGAAACCACTTAAGTTTTATCCAAACAGCAAATTATTCTCTAGTTTCATTTCAGTTCTGCCAAGTTGCACACAGTTTAATTGGTCTGGTTATACCCTGCAAATCTCTACATACTCCTTCAAATGTTGTTACTCTAAAGGCACAATCTTTAGAATTTTTAGCAGTATTTTAATTGATGGCTTTACACAATACAGCACAAAATTTAATCACACAAAATAAAGTACAATTATTCTTTCAAGCCTTTTGTCATGGACATCCAAAAAGGGTGGCATGCATTGGCATTCATCCCTTTTTACTTTGATTCCTCTAAATAAAATACCTTAGAGGTTTTTGTCATATATTTGTGAATGAATAACACAATGTTGTGCTTTAAAGATCAGTGGAAAGAAGAGAATAATTTAGCTTCTAGAAAGCTGTAAGGATCCATGCTTAAGATTTGGCACTATCCAATTAGGCATCATAGGAAATGTGTGAAAGGACTTCTAGCTACCGTAGTTGAAACCAGAATTTTTCTTTCTGGCTTAAATGTAAAAACTAGCATTGCATATAAATTTTGTTTTAAAAAAGCTGCGTGGTTAAACACAGTGCTGGTGGAATCATGCTATGGATTTTGAACAGGGACAGGGAGCTGTGCAGTAGTAACTAGAGTAAGCAATGCATTTCTGAAAGAAAACCTTTCAGGGGCTGTAAATGACTGGGGAAAGGAAGTACTTAAAGCAGAACAATTATCCTTAACTAAAGCATTGAGATAATTAGTTGGTTTACATTGAAACATAATCATGCATGCAAATGTAACAGTCACAGTTCAGACCAAAAACCAACTGAGAATTTTTGGAAAGACTTTAAAATAGGTGTTCACAGAGACACTTCATCCCATCTGACTGACCTCTGGCAGTTCTGCAAAAACAATGGTCGTCAAAACGAGGCTATGGTTGAAAGGGACATGACACAAAAGACTTTGAAACTGCTGTGAGAGGGCGGTTCAATAAAGACTTTCACTGGAAGGACTGAAAAATACTAATGCAAAATACACATTTCAGAATTCTATTTTTCAAAATTCACTGCACAGTTAGGTGTCATTTTCTGTGGATCTTTCATGTTTTTTAAGTTAAAACCATGTTATCAGTTTTTATGTTGTGGTAACATTGCTGAAACTACTACAGTCCAATTAAGCTCAGCATGCATTTTGAAATGCCAGTTTGGAAAATAAAGTCATTTTTATAAACAAATCACAAACCAGGGATTAAAATAAATCTTTAGTGAGATTTAATAGGTCCAAAGATGAAACAACAGACTTCATGTGTCTAGAAAAAAACCCACACCCACATAAGGAGCTGTCATTTGTCGGCCACTTCAACAACTGCCAGCTTGAATTTTGGCGATCAGACACCGGCAGAGAGGAGAAAGCAGGTGAGCTGGAGGAGAGTTTCAGACGGAGGACAAAAGCACGTTGCTCTGCGGAGGAGAGCTAGGGACAAAATTGGATGGGTGGAGAGATGTAAGACAGAGGAGAGAGGGGAGCGGGAGGTTATGGTGATGGATGAGCAAATGGTGAGTGTGTGATGGGGGAGGAATGGGGACAGTGCAGGGTGATGGGTGTGTGGCGGTGGTGTGGGTGTGTGGGGGAGTGATGTGATTTGCGGGTCGGAAGCTCTGTTAAAAAAAGGAGGAAAAAAACAGCTCAAACGTCTCCTCCCAGCTTCTCCATTAACACACCATGCAGCCTGGTAACACTAGCACCTATTGTCTGCCAGGCGTACAGTTTACACTCTCCTTTGCCCCCAACAATTAAATCTGGCATCAACACTCTAGACTGCTTTCACTGCATAGGTGTACATGGGGATTTTTTTCCTCCCTCTCCTCAAGTAAGCACCAACCTATGACTCTGTCACTGCTGGTGTGCAGCAGAAATTCCCAAATAGAAGAACAAAAGACTGTGCTGAATACAATTTGTAATGAAGTTTTTTTCTTTTTTTTTTGTGAGAGCAATCATGCGTTTTTAGGCAGGTAAAAAATACAAAAAAAACCCCCAGCTTGTCTGCTTCATCAAAGCTCTTGTGACATGAAGGCCAGCACTGGAAAAACAAAGCCCCCGCACCCCCACCTCTCCCCATCCACCCTTCCCAGATCAGCCTTCATGCTTCCATCCCTTGCTCTCTGGGGACGTTATCAGTACATGGAAAGGTCAGGGGTCTGCTAGCAGTAACCACAAACACACCCACAATAGCCGAGTGTCGCACACATCTACCTGCTTGCACAAAAGCACCTGCAGACAGAAACGATAATCACTGACTGAGTTACAAGTTGATTGATCAATTAAAAAAAGCTCTTGTTTTAACTTGGGCAGAGTCGTAATTGACAAGGTTCATCAATATGTCAGACTGACCTTTTCTAAGCCCCGAAGCCCACCACACAGGCCACTCAACACACCTTTTCAGTATTGACTTTGTCTACTTCTATGAATGACTTTTTTTTATCTTTGAAAACAAAACATAGAGCACACTTTATACATGGTGTTCATATTTAATTGAATTTAGAAACAGGCTTTGCTGGCCTGTACCCATTTTGACTTGGTTCAGATTTTTTTTTTCTAAGACTTAAACACTTTAAAGACTACAAATATGCCATCAGTTTCTATATTCAGTACTAATAAAAAAAAAAAAAAAAAGGAATTATAAGATTACCCAAATTTGTTATCCATAACCTTAAAATAATTTTCATAAAACATTTTAGTCTATGCATTTTTTTTAACTTAAACTAAGTCAGGAAATCTAGCTTTTGAACCTGGGACACTCAAATATCTATCTACTGTGCAACTTTATTGCTTAATTGCACGTTTAGCCTACAGAGAGGCTCATTATGTTGTGCAATGTACTGGGAATTGATGGTGAAGTCACCAGATTTGTGTTTTCAGATTGCACAAAATAAAAAAGTGAAGGCAATGATCTACATTCCTGTAATATCCACATAGAGGCTACTGATTTCACAATGCAAACTACACATATATTATAGATAACTGAAAGATAGTAGAAACCCTTATTAAAGTTGTACCCATAAGTTACTATTGGACAGAATTGGTTTTAGACAGTTAAAACTTCACAAAAACTGAGAACCAAAATTTGCAAATGAATTTCTAAAAGTTGAACATTTTGTCAAAGATGTGTGGCATCTTAAAACACCTGGGATTGATGTGAACTTGAAAACATAGTTTATAGAAAAGTCAAATCAGCAATCAATTACTTTGACCATTCTTTGACCAAAGTTATAAATAGACCACATGAATTCTTTCTGATGTTTTTGGCTGAAGAATTGTCCAAAAATTGTAGAGGTAATCATTCTGCCTCCTTTTCCGAGAACAACTTCAGCTTTTGGTATTTTTGGCGGTTATTAATTAATACTACTGTGTTTTTCACTGTACATAAATAGTTTACAAGTCTAAAAAACAAAACAAAACAAAAAAAACAGCGCTATTGAGATTGCAATTAATAGGAAATTCTTTAAAAACATAATTTGTAAAAATCCTTCATCAATGAAAAAAAAACAAGCTAACAGATAAAAAACAACAACAATGCAACTGGATTCTAATACTTTAGATTTTTGATCATCACAATCCAGCTTCTCAAGAAAAAATTAAATTTATCCCCATTCTAAAAATCTTAAAAATATTAAGAGGAAACTAGAATGACATTGAAAAACTGGACACCCATATGAATCGTGTCTGTGAGGAAACATCAGATAAATCCCAGAGGCTGCATTCCTTGACTGCTGTCCAAAACTAATGCCAGACTTCTAACTTTCAGCCGTGCATAGAGCTGCTCGGAAAGAGACATTCATTGGATGTTTATTGTTTCATAATGTATAACTTCCTTTCAATAAAATCCACTGAAATACAATGTAACTGTTTTTGACTGCTTGTGGCAGCCCATATTTCTATACATCCACTTTATAAACTTTTTATTTTAGTCAGTAATGTCTCCAGACAGTCTGTGCTGCATACTGTAAAATCTATTTCTGTAGAATTTTTTAACATAGAACAATGGTCATCAGTGTATAAGATTAATTAAAAACAGAGCCACCCTCTTGGTTGCGGATTAGCAGCAGCTGACCCCCCCTTCAAACCCTACCATCTTAAATAATACATCCTATTAGCACTTCTGACTGATGAGGTTATTAGCCACGGCTACGGCTAACTAGTTCTACCCTGGTGTTGTACTTGTGGCCCTCTCTAAGGGTTTAAGTACTTGGATTTAGATGGAATTGTTAATATGGCCACTGGTTCTTTCTTGTAATTGCTTGAAAGCTATTAGAAGTAAAGTGAAGATATGTGAAAGACAAATGACTTTAATTAGCTTGTGTTAATGTGTTTGCATGCAGAAATATTAGCAAACAACACCAATAGGAGGGGTGGCAGGCTAGTAAAAGAGATACTGGCTGACCTGCAATGGATTGGGAAAGCGTGTGTGTGTGCATGGGGGGATGCTCTTTAAGAGGGGCAGGGGGAGCCGTGGCACACTTCAGTGCTGCCACAGCTATTTATAGGCCCAGTTGATTGCAGATTTATCCTCCTGGGAGGGAGTAACTTGTGTGTATATAGTGTGCATAGTGGATGTGTGTGTGTGTCTGTGTCGGGCTGGGGGTGCTGTTGCAGGTTATGAAGAAGACCCGCTGTGGGAGGAACAGCTGTCTGTCAGGAGGAATCTGTCAGTTAATTTCCTTTGGGGAAAAAACAGAATTGAGAATTGAAGATTCGTGATGAAACTCGGGATCCCAAATGCTGAATATTACTCAAATAAAAAGAAATAACAAAAGAGTCATCTATGAAGTGACAGTAGGTGCAAAATATATTAGAAAATGTGTTTTCTTCAACATAGATCTATTAAAGTACACCATAAATTAGACCAAAAAAAAAAGTCAAACAATTTAGATATAAAGAAAACCAAAACGATTCATAATAATAAAATTTCCTTGGATTTGTTTTCGCACTCGCTGTTCCCTCAAATTTGTGTTTGCCTCTGCAGTGGTCAGAGCTGTGTGCGTACTTGGATGAAAAAACAAATACAGCAGTGGAATAAACAGGCAAGAGTTACGCAGGTTTACAGGGGGATGGGAAATACCACGGTTTGTAGCTGTGAATTAAATGGAAGTCTGAATGCTGGTATTTATGGTGCAGAAGTGAAGAGAGATATAAAGCTGTCTATAAATAAATGGAAACATCAACACTGGGTTAGCATGGATTACATATTTTTTTCTCATGTTAAGAGGTTTGTCTCTTTTCTCCTACCTAGATTTCTGAGAATATAGAGGTAACTACACCTTATGGATGTAGATGCATTTTGAACAGTGGGGCATTTCATTATGCCTCGCTGCCTCACACAATCATTATGTGTTAGGCCCAAATTACACTTCTCCTGAACTTTGCAGACCAGGAGGTAGAGACATAGTGCCAAAAAATGTGACTAATGCCAGTCCGCTCCCTCTTTCTTTAATGTAGCCATTGAGAGGCGAAAGTAGTGAGAATTAATGATTCAATTTATACTATAATGCAGAAATAATGGACCTTGCTCCCAATTTTTATACATTTTTGAAAAAAAAAAAGAGATGAAACATAAAATATGCAAAATTTTTAGATTAATACAAGAAAGTATTTAAAATACATTATATTTTTTACCAGGACTTTAAAAATCAAATAGTTATTTACTCGAAAGGCCTTAATGTCTTACAAAACTTTTTTTTTTTCTTAAAGAGACAATGTACAGCTAGCTAAAGCTAATTGTCATCCTTAGTTCCTTAGCCGTCACAAAATAAATATGTGGATACAATAGCAGCACAAGGCAAAAACAAAGTACCATGCATACTTTCTACTTAGACCACACAGACTCTCCTGAACACAAACAACTGCTGCAACACAGACAAACAGATCACACACTCAGATACACATTCAGTCAATGATTATATATGTTCAGCCTTTAGCAGATTTTTCTTGACTGGTTTTAAAAAAGAAAACAGGGCTACAGCTCCTCATATTACAAGGCAAAATCTTCCACTGATCAGTAGCCTCTTTGGAAAAAACAAACAGATAACCAGGTTTTTGGAAATGGTTTCCCTTGTAGAAGATGTTTTCTTTGATCAGTTCTACTTTAAAGGGTAAGTAGACTCAGACAGTATAGGAGGGGGCAGGCCATTTAAATGTCCATAAACACTTTCCAAAACACTTAACAAAAAAACAAACACACACATTCATCATTGCATGTATAAAAAATCCTTCACTATATTTTATACATCACACATGCCCCTAACAACTAAAGTGAATTGTTTGCGGCCGAACACCAAACCCTATAGTGCTAATATTTTAATTCAATATGTTCATAAACTTTTTAAATCAAATGGGAGTATTTTATTTTAAATCAAAAAGTTGTGATGTGGTGAGTTGACTGTATTTCTAATCAATAAACATTCCAGCTTTGGTTTGCTCTTTTATTTTGACTTTATTCAGGATTTCCATCTTAACGATGTTAAGATTTGTCAAATGATTTGTTTCTTTTTAAAACAGATTTCATGGGCACTTTATGGATACTTTTTCTTTAAAGAAACTCAGCTTTTAATGTCTTGCAAGAATAACTTAGATTTCATATAATCTGAAATAGTGGTTTAAAGAAATACAGCAAAGCTTTACATTTTGACTTTAAAGTAAATGCATCTAAGCTGAGGCTGTAATGAGCAGTCGCCAGGCTGTAAAAACACACATCATTGTGGTTTGTGGGAGGACAAAAAAAGAGCTGTTTACAGAGACAATGGGAGGACTAACAAACATGGTTACAGAGTTACACACTTGCACACAGAACCCCGATGCTATCCCAGAGGGCCGAGCCTGTACTGGGGTACTGTGGCCTGCCTGGCATGGATGATAGTGATGGATAGCACCAGGCTGACAGAGACTCCTTAGAGCAGCCAACCAGCTGCCAACAAAGCCAGCATTACAAATACCTCACATTAGAGGAATTATGTCTTAATCTAAACAGGCACTGGGACAAAATATTACTGTAAGGGAGATTCGTCACAATTAGCTAATCACATCTTTACCCATCTTCTCCCTTTTTTCCTCCTTTGTTCCTTGTGGGCCTCTGGGCACAACAGCAAGAGGAGCATAAAAGAGAAAGAAAACAAGAACAAAGTACAAGCTGAACATAAAATGGCACTGGAAAAAAAAAGCATTAATCTGTGTTCCAGAATGACTTCAGGCGGGAAGATGAGCAGAGACTGTGAGCAACATCCTGTGGCATTAGAAATGTCTGGAGATATTATTTTTTGAATATCTGGGGCTTGATTTTAATGACGTAACAAGCTTGTACATACTCCCGCACACAGGATATTCCCTAACAAACAAGTGGGCTGTAGAGGAAGGTTTAGCACTCCTCACTTCTATGAAAGATGTCCTTCTAAAAGGCAATTTCCTGAAATGAGACACACGGAGCAAATTGGACCCTGTTTTTTTTTTTTGTTTTTTTTCTGCCATGCCTACCTACTCAACTTCTTGTTGAGCACGGCGAAAGGCTTTCTGCAGGCACTTTGGAGAGCAAAAGCATCCAGTCTATTTTGCAGGGATAAGAGGGGTGGGGTCTCGATAAGGGGGTGGTGATTTTGTCTACAAAAGTGAGAAGAAAGGAGCTGAGGGCTGTAATAAAACCAGAGGTAGACAGAGTATAAAAAGAAGTATTGCAGAAAAAAGCAAGAAAAAGACGTGGCCACCAAATCTGACTGCAAAGAAAGACAAAGAGAGCGAAGAAACAGTGGAGAAAGATGTACTACAAGATGGAGGGACTTTTTTTTCTATTCTGTCGCGAAGCTGGATCCTACACTGTTGTCTTTTCCCTCCCTCTTCTAAGTTTTATGACACTTCTAAGTACAGGTGGAACACAAAGATCAGAAGGTTTTATTTGTAGAATTATCTAAGGCTAGTAGTTACTGTAAATCAAGGAATTTTCATAAAAATAACAGTGAGATTGTCTTTTACTGTAGAAGGCAGACTTTCACACATAGGCTCCTTTGATTTGTATCTGCTCAGTCTTGGTCTAAATAGCCACAGGGATGGAATAAGATAAAAGAAGCCTTCCTAGACAAAACTCCTTAAACAGAAACTTATTTGTGTGACACATTTCAGTTTGTTCATGTTCTTGATAAATCTCATAATTATCTGTGGAGTGCCAGAGGAATCCATGCTAGGCCCAGTTCTCTTTGCTATACATATGCTCCCATTTAGTAGAATTATCAGAAAGCAAGGGATTAACTACCCCAGTTATGCTGATGATACTCATATATATTTGTCCACAAATCCTGAATAAACTAGCCAATTATATTCAATACACTCGTGTATTGAGGGCATGATTACCTGAATGGTTTTAAACTTTCTGCCCTTGAATGTTATGATCTTTGGAATAGAGCCTTTGAAAAAGAAACCGATTAGTC
>NW_015150579.1:1200031-1201026 GCF_000732505.1 Cyprinodon variegatus
TGTGTTGAGACACCCAAGTATAGAGCAACTGAAACTTCCCATGGTGAAACACTAAAGTTTTTTTGCTGGGATATCACAAAACGTTCATAAAGCTATACGAGAAGCCCGCTTTTACCACTCTACTACATTCCCCACATTTAAAATACATCTTTGAATAATAAAAATAATCATAATTTTTTTAAAGCGATGATTGAGAGTTTTTAAGGACCGAGAGGGATGTAATGTGTACAACATCTGCAATAGAAAAATTATAATTAGCTTCGGGGAGCAAAGAATATGGCTGAAGAAATGCTGTCTTGTCAGGTAAGACCAAAATATAACTTTTTAACCCTGTGTCATGATCTGGCCTGTTTGCTCTACCTTAATTAGTCATTTCTTTCACCTGTCGTTTTTCCCTCCCTGCCTCAATTATAATTCATTCCTCTCACCTGTTTTCCTCTTGGTTATATTCAGTTCAGCCTGAGCATTCAGGGCCAGATCATTCTGTCTGTCTGAGTTTATTCCTTGGTTCGTGTCCTGGATCCTAGCAGCCAGTGGAAAGAGGGTTTTAATGTTTGTCTCGTCTCCTGATCGTCCACTGTTCCTCCCCCGCGGAGTGCTCTGGGTTTTTGGCTCAATATGTGGGGAGGTTCAGTTTTTATCCAGTAAGCCTGGCTCCAGGGAGGAGACCAGTTTAAAGTCCTGCTTCAAGTTCCGGTTCTACGTCCTATCTCGGCTACCCTCTTCCACTGAGCCTGCTCATCTGCACCTGATCCTGTCTGCTACTGTGTGTGACCACCTGGTCATTCATTCGGACCCTGTCAGACTCTGAAACCTCCTGGGAGCCTGTGGATGCCTGGAAGTCTGGATCCTGTCACCTGTTTCTGTTTCTGCCTGATCTGGATCCTGTTACTGTCTGTTCCTGTCTGTTCTGGATTGTACCCCACGCTTCCAGAGGCAGGTCCCACTAGTTGGATTGGTTGGATGGGCACTTCTTGAGTACCATATGGTCAAGC
>NW_015150579.1:1202345-1203076 GCF_000732505.1 Cyprinodon variegatus
TGGTCATTCATTCGGACCCTGTCAGACTCTGAAACCTCCTGGGAGCCTGTGGATGCCTGGAAGTCTGGATCCTGTCACCTGTTTCTGTTTCTGCCTGATCTGGATCCTGTTCCTGTCTGTTCTGGATTGTACCCCACGCTTCCAGAGGCAGGTCCCACTAGTTGGATTGGTTGGATGGGTAATGTCCCACCTTACCAGCACCAAACCAACCCCAGACCATCACATTACCTCCACCATGCTTAACAGATGGCGTCAGGCATTCTTCCAGCATCTTTTTAGTTGTTCTGTCTCACAAACGTTCTTTGTGATCCAAACACCTCAAACTTGGATTCATCCATCCCCAACACTTTTTTCCAGTCTTCCTCTGACCAATGTCTGTGTTCTTTTGCCCATCTTAATCTTTTGCTTTTATTGGCCAGTCTCAGATATGGCTTTTTCTTTGCCACTCTGCCCTGAAGCCCAGAATCCCACAGCCGCCTCTTCACTGTAGATGTTGACACTGGTGTTTTGCAGGTATTATTTAATGAAGATGCCAGTTGGGGACCTGTGAGGCATCTGTTTCTCAAACTAGAGACTCTAATGTACTTATCTTCTTGCTCAGTTGTGCAACGCAGCCTTCCATTTCTTTTTCTACTCTGGTTAGAGCCTGTTTGTGCTGTCCTCTGAAGGGAGTAGTACACACCGTTAAAGGAAATCTTCAATTTCTTAGCAATTTCTCGCATGGAATAGTC